>NC_141058.1:28212914-28447914 GCF_041138505.1 Cibotium barometz
CCAATTTCTCGTGAGAAATGTGGCATCAAACTCCATAAACTTTTATTGTACCAAGAGAAATCGAGATATAATGATATGAAAGGTCTACGATTATTTTGTCTCAGTACAAAATCCTATAGAGTTCTAGAATGAGCAACTAGGTTAGTGTCTCTATAAGGATCATTAGCATAGAGATCTAAGACTCACTAGAAATTATTCCACCATAGTAGAATTATTTATTAATGATAATGATTCCTAGTCTTTCGAACACTATGGCTCCATCCACTTAAGACATGGTCATTCACCAATGCCAGCACCATTTTCAGACCCCCTTCATGATTAAAAACCCATGTCCTGAGATTAATGGATCCCATAATGCTTATCCACCATTTGAAGCAATGGTTTTGGACAATAGGTTACCGATACTAGATCTTGGCAATCACTGTTATTTTATCATTGTAATGATTAGCTAATGCAAAAAATAATACCACTGTGTCTTAACATGACTAGACTAAAATGGAATCAAATCCAATATTCAAACAAATTCATGAGGTGACTTCTAATGTTGTAAAACATATAGATTTCCATGTAGTTTTCACCTTATGAAATCATTGACACTCTTTAATAACCATACCATAACCGATTTCTATGTGAAAATAATTTGGAAAGCCTAGCCCTATTACAATGCTTACTATACAGCCCTGTGTCATATTTTTGAGGTAGAAGAGGGCATATCATGATTAGAATTGTGTCTAGTCCACTGTTTTTTTTAATGTGGGTAAGATTCCCACATATGGTGTGATTGCCTAAAAAGTAATCAATATGGGGCTTAAGGAGTGGATGCTTGCCAAAATATTTCTTTTCAAAGGGAGTGTATATATATTATATATAAAGAATGGGAAATGGACCTTTAAGACGACTATAGAGGTATGGGGGAAGTGGCTTTAAAAGGGGGGAAGGATCTCAACCTTTGGCTACACATTTTCGGAGGGGTCTTCCCAAAAAAGCAATATTGGTCTAAAGAGCTAATTATTTTATCTCCGTTTCAAAATGAAAGTAAACTTTTGAAGTATCTTCCCATGGGTTATGTGAAAGAGGTGTTACTTAAATCTCTTTATAAGAAATTGTTGGTTTTATAACCCAACATAATGAAACTTTAGAGAAATGGATCCTTGTGATATTTTTACTTTAGAGAAATGGATCCTTGTTATATTTCATTTAGCATTTGTACTTGCTAAGTCATAATAAACCATGTGGCATGTGTTCGTTCCTCTTGCTTAATAAAAATGTTCACGTTGATATACTTTTTCCTCTTGTACCTCGAAAATATGACACAAGGATATATAGCAAGTATTGTAAATAGGGCTAGGCTTTCCAAATCATTTTCACATAGAAATTGGTTATGGTACACTCCCTTTGAAAACCAATATTTTGGCAAACATCCACTCTTAAGCCCCTATATTGATTACTTTTTAGCCGATTGCCATATGTGGGAATCTTAGCAAAAAAAAAAACAATGGACTAGATACAATGCTAATCATGATATGCCTTGAGTTTTGAGTAGCATCATTCGAATCTTGACATTATAAAATTTCTATAACACTATGTCTACTTCAATATGATGGCACGGTACTCTCTATGTGTGTGTGTGTGCACACACACACACACACACACAGAGAAAGACATGCATGTGCACTCACACACACATGTATGCATGTGTGTGTGTATTTGTTTGTGTGAGAGAGAGAATGTGGGTGTGTATGTGTGTGTGTGAGAGAGAGAGAGAGAGAATGTGTGTGTGTGTGAGTGAGTGAATGGGTGTGTGTGTGTGTGTGTGAGTGAGTGAATGGGTGTGTGTGTGTGTGTGTGTGTGTGAGAGAGAGAGAGAGAGAGAGAGAGAGGAGAAAAAAAAAAAGAAAAGTTATATTAATGTCTACAAAATACCAAAGGGTCTATGAGACCAAAAGTGTTACAATGAATCCATGAAGTAATTATAGCAAGAAAATAGAAAAGGAAAATGGACTAGCTACCTAGATAAAGACATCATATGAGAGACCATGTTACAAAGTCACAAAGTAGCCCTTTAGTGGACGAGACATGTGGTGCAGAAGAAAATGTAGCTCTTGGGGGTACAAGTGGAAGTCAATGTGTGGGCTCAACATTTGTGACCTTATACATCCATTATATGTGGCACCCTATGCCTTTAGAGAGTCTTGTTGTTGTTGTTGTTGTTGTTGTTGTTGTTGTTGTGTGTGTGTGTGTGTGTGTGTGTGTGTGAGAGAGAGAGAGAGAGAGAGAGAGAGCTTACATGGAGCTAAATTTGGTTTGTTTCATAACTGGAAGTCTCTTTTTAATTATAGCTCTTCTGGCTCCACCTTTTACCTAACACTTAGAAAAATTGGTACATTTGGTGCTTTTAAGGAGGCATGTGATGATACCACATTATGAGCATAAAGAGCAATCCCCACATGCTCTTTGTTTAGTCATTTCATTTCTTTAAGGTATGAAATTTTTTGGATGTGTTTTGAAGATAGACACGTGCAAAATTGTTCTCATTCGAGCAATAAAAAATGCTTTTTCTTTTAAATTCTTATATAAGCATCCATTGCACATACGTATTGAGAATATTTTTTCCTTAAAATAAGTGTCATGATACTTTAGGCATATGACTTTTATTATAGAGAAAAATCCTTTGTTTATGGAAAAAACATTTTTTAGTGATATGCACACACTTGTCTGTGTCTTGGTTGATTGAATTGAACATGTTTGATCCTCAACTTTGAAAGGTTGTTAGGAGGTGAAATTGGGTTGATTCCAAACCTTTAAAGGCTGAGAGGCATGATGGTATTGGGTTGGGGTACCCATAAGGCCCACTTCACAAAGAATGAAGGATCATCTAAAAGGGCTCACATGCCAATAAGAAATAATGAAGGATCATCTCAAAGTGCTCACATGCCAAAGAGATAGTGGATTAGAATGTAGCTTGTGGGGAAAAGGGATTCCTTTGTTTGGTCACACACACTTTTTTTATATAGCACGCCATCTCATTGAAGCCAATCTTGTCTAGCAGTTCTCCATGGACTCCCACAATAAACACTTAATATAAATTGCCAATCACAAGTTATTACGAAAATTGGAGGTATAGCTTCTAATATCGTGAAAGGAAATCAACTAGGGTTGCCTATTAGTCGTTTAAAGAAGTTGTGTACTTGGCTTGAAGCAATAACCAAGCCTACCCTTAGCATGAACGGGGAAAGTCTTACGTTTGAGTCCAACCTTATGTCCTCCCCCAAAAATGGAAGATCCATGTTTCATTAGTATAAATGGATGTATAATCTTGTCTAACCCCACCATGGGCCTTTTAACACTTGCCATAGATAGAATAGACAATCATCTCCAGTACCCATCATCTTGTTGTGCATGGCACTCTTGTGTGTCCACCATCACTATTACCCATCCATGTCCATGTGTGCGTATTGAGATTTTATATCTTTCGGAAGTTCAGATAAGTTATGCATTAATTTAAAAACCTTTCAAGTCTAGATGGTTTGTGGTCAATCGACATTTTCCATGATAGTTAAGAGGGGTAGCAAAATCTCCAAAAGTAGTAATTTACATCAGCACATTATCCCACCACCACCCCAAATGAGGTTTCATGGGGCCATTAATTAAAATGGTCACAAACCTTAGAATGACGAGTCTTAGAGCGAAGGTGTCACTTTGTGCTAATGAGGTTTCATGGGGTCATTAATTAAAATGGTCTCAAATTGTAGGAAGACGAGTCTCAGCAAATGTGTCTCTTTATGCGAAGATAATGGAGCTATATTTGCCATGGAATTGCTGACCCAGATTTATTGGCCAGGCATTTTTTTTCCCAAGAAGGTAAGGTGCTGTTTTAATTTTTTGAATACTAATGCACAAAAGATTTGAGCTAGGGGTTGGGGGGGTTGTGTTCTTGTAAGTCTTGTGTGAAGCTTGTCTGCATTCTTATGAAGCTCTTTGCTATACAACCGCTCGGGGTCTCTTTTTCTAGGGTTTCCAGGGTTTGGGATCATTCGAGCTTTCACAATAAAAGTTACCTTAGTAGGCAAAGGGCAAGAGAAAGGGAAGGCAAAAGCAAGAAGGGAAGGTAGAGGCCATAAAGGGTGGGGCATCGTAGCTTGTAGGGTTTGTGCTAAGGAGGAACCTTATATTAAAAGGGATACATAGCGCCGCTTAATTAATGCAAGTTAGATGGGTTGAAAGATTCAAGAATCCATGTTTTTTTTAAATTCTTTTTTTTGGGATCAAAAGTTATATATATATATATATATAGACTGAAATTCTTTACATCAAAGTATCCAGAGTTTCTAATATCAAAATACCAAAGCCTTACATCTGTTTATACATCAATTTATAGTCAAACCCTGTTCAGAAGATCATTAATCAATATCCATCTCTCATCCTCAAACACAAAGAAGGATTTCTCACATGAAATGTGACAGAGATGAGAGCACATTGCAAAGTGTGAAAGAGACTTCAAGGTGCTTTTTTTAGGCCCTTGAGGATCCATGATTGTGAAAGAGATTTCAAAGTTGAAGGTGCTTTTTGGGCCCTTGAGGATCCATGATTTCTTTGTTGATTCTATGATGATTGAAAAGGAGCTTTTTGGGCTCTCTGTGTGTGTCCGCCCTCATTTTACACACACAACACGTGTGGCCCCCCCTCTCTCCCTTCTCCACAGGCTTCTCTCCCACACACGTTTTTTGGGCTTCTGTACACACTCTCTCTTTTGGCCTCTCTCTGGGCATCTCTCTCTCTTCCCGCCCTCTCTCTCTCTCTCTCTCCAAATATATACGAGCTTTTTGGGCTTCGCTGAGCGCTCTCTCCAGTCTCCACAAACAACACGGGTGACCGTCTGTCTCTCTCTCACTCTCGCTTTCTTTTGCAGTGTCTGGACTCTGCACAGTGCACACTAGACAAGCAACTCTGTTCAGTCTTCATAATAACTGGTATCAGTTGGTGACGCCAGGCTGCTGCCATAATCTTTTATGAAGCAGCACGGAGTCAGGCAAGGGAAAGCATCCCACAGATTCCCACTACACCGCACCCCTGCAGAAAAAGAAAAGCAGAAGAAATCACCACTTTCTGTCTTAATTGAAATTCTGCCTGTTTCTTTTCTCCCCCCCCTTCTTTAAATTTCTTCAATTCCCATCCGTCCCCTTCGCTCGTGTCAAGTGTCCATTTTCTGTTATTTTCTTGACACCCAATTGATCCTTTTCCTGTTTTTTTTTTTTTTTTGGCCGACTCTTAAGCCCATACTTTCTTTGTTTTTGCCAGTGCCCATTTTTCTTCCCCCCTGCATTCCCCATTCTCTGATTTTTCGCAAAATTAGAAGCAGCTGAAATCCCCCCCATCTTCTGATTTTTGCAGAAATCTATTGAGTTCAAGGTATCCATCTTTAAATTCTTTTCCAGTGTTTCAAGTACCCATCTGCAATTTTTAGGTCAAATCCAAGCGCCCATTTTCCCTCTTAGCAGGAATTCAAGGATCCATCTTGTGAATTTTTTTTAACAGGATCCAACCCATTGATTTTTGTTTTTTTGGCAGAAATTTAAAATGGATATCGAGAGGTTTCTACTCTCTCTGCTGTTGTTGCTGGGGTTCTCCTTTGCACCTCTCGTCTCCTCCAATTCTGAAGGTAGTCTCTATTTTGCTCACTCTGGGTCTGTGCATTGGCCTCAAATCATGTTTTATTCTTTGGAATCGTACATTTTAATTCTCAAAATTTTTAGCCAACAGTATTTTAAGAAGTCTGCTGTTTTGTCCCCTTTGTGTGTGTGTGTGTGTGTGTGTGCGTGCTTTGGGGGGAAGGGGGGCTTATGTGTATTTAACCACTATCTTCTTCATGTTCATTGTCTTGTAATGGTGCACCTTCCTTTCCAGGTGATGCTCTCCATGCCTTCAGGAGAAGCTTGTCTGATCCGGAAAATGTCTTACAAAGTTGGGACCCCACGCTTGTGAATCCATGCACATGGTTTCATGTCACATGCAACCAAGACAATGTAGTAACAAGAGTGTAAGGACCCAAATGTCATTGTTTGAGTTTATATATCCTTGCACATGGTTTTGTCCCTCACAACCAAGAAAATATGGTGAAGACCCCAATTGTCATACCTGCATGTATGCATTTGTGAGACATAAGAATCCAATTATCGTGTGCATGCACATGCACCTCTGAGTATGCAGATCTTTGCACATGGTTTCATGTCACTTGCAACCAAGCCAAATGCTGACAAGAGGTTTATGGAGTATGCTTGTTTGAAATCAGGGGCATGTGTTGCACATGTGGGACATGAGAGGAAGGGCTCAATTCTCTTGCACGCGCGTGTGCGTGTGCTTGCGTGCACGCGGAAGCATACTCTGCATTTTTTAAGTATGCATATGCCCAACTGCATGTACTTCTAACTGCATGTGCAAAAGCATGCAGTAAGTGCATGCTTTCACATAGCATTTTGGAGTATGCCAAATGTTCAAGAGCATGCATGTTTGCACGTACTTGTCCTACACACAGAAAACCAAGAGAATCGTCGTTTTGGAGTATGCCAAATGTTCAAGAGCATGCATATTTGCATGTTCTTGTCCTACACACACAAAACCAAGAAGAGAATCGTCTACTTGTCCTCACACACAGAAACCAAGGAGAGAATTTAAGTGCAGTATTGGCTCACTACATATTTGTGTTTGCAGTGACCTTGGCAACTCCAAGCTGTCGGGGCATCTCGTTCCTGAGCTTGGAAACCTTAAACATCTACAGTATTTGTAAGTGTTTTGATGTATAAGATACTTAATTTTGTTTTCAAATATGGGGGAGTGGGCCATGTGAAGCTTGAGCTCGGGTTGACAACAGAGAGCTGTACAAAAACAAGATCAGCGGCAAGATACCGGAGGAGTTAGGCCAGCTCAAGAACCTTGTGAGCCTGGATCTCTACAACAACAATCTCACTGGATCCATACCGGGGTCACTAGGAAATCTAAAGTCTCTCATTTTCTTGTAAGTTCTTTTTTTTTTTTTGGTTGTGTTTCAACAAGAAACTCATGGATAGATCCAGTATTGATTTTTTCCTTTTTTTTGACGATACTTGATACTCTTTGCAACTCATGTATTGGTTTTGTGCAGGCGCCTCAACAACAATCAATTGAGTGGTCAGATACCTTGGGCTCTCACAACCATTGGCAGTCTGAAAGTCATGTATAACTCATTACTGAACTTGCAATCTCATTTTTATTTGTTCTTTATGATCCCACTTCCTCTGGTTTAAATTATAGAAAGAAGTTTAGGTTTTTTATCTTGATTTTGACGATTTATATATGTGAAGCTCACAAATCAATTTTTTGTTCAGTGATGTATCATCCAATGACCTCTGCGGAACTATACCCATGGAGGGGCCATTCGAGCACTTCCCTTTGAAGAGGTACAAGTTTTGAGGTTTGCAGTGCGTGAAGTCACAATTTTCATGTGTCACAAGCCTAGCACTTCTCAATTTATGCATGAATTCCAATGCTTGGTTAGTTCTTTAGGCATTCAAATGCTTGCAGTAGAGCTTGAACAAAGACTTTTGAAGCTTTTCAGTTTGAGCTATGGTTTGAGAGTCATGAGTTATGGCCATTCAATATGTACATGTTAGGGCTGGCATATCATTGTGTTATATTCCCTCTTGAGGTTTATTGTCGTTTCTCTTTATTGTGGTACATCCCCACTTGAGGTTTACTGTCATTGACTTCAAACTCTTAATTTCAACATGATCTGATACATCTGTGTTTTTTTCTTTTGTGGTATTCTAGTTTTGAGAGCAATCCTAGATTGAATGGTCCAGAACTCCTGGGATCAGTTGCCTACGATTCAGGTTACCTTTGAAGGTTTGACAGAAAAGTGCTGTCGTGGGCAAAGCCACCACTGTATCTAGTATAATGGCTGCTTTTTGCATAAATTGGCAAAGATGTGTGCCGGTTAGTTATAACTCATGTACTACAGTCTCAGCTGTTTTTAGAGGCAACTTCCTCTGCAAAATCTTCATTTTCATGTATGTGGCCAGCATATGAACTACAGTTCGAGGGTCAAGACTAGACTTCTTTTTAATCAAATCCGTGTTCTTTCAAAATCAATGTATACGGAAAAACTGTACCTTCTCTTGCTTTTTTTTTTTGAATCATGTACTGTCCTCCGTGTAGTGTTTAACAAGTGCAATAAGTTCAGCATGAGGTTGATATTGTTTTCAGGCATACCTTTGCCATTTGAGGTTCATTGGTTCATTGCAAAGCCTTAGATCCTTCTCTCAAAGCCTTAGGTGTTTATGATGGGATGAGGTTGCCCTAATCATTTGAACACTGGAGTCTCCTTTGGGAGAATGCTTTTAGGCTGTAAGTGTTGTTGAGTGAGCCTTATTATGAACAGCTAGTCTTCTTTGTTGCCTCATCATAGTTTACTTGTTGGTACACAAATTTAAAACAGACACACACTACCCGGTTATAAAATCTTAGCAAAAAATTCAATTTGAAGTATAGAACATACAAGATTAAGTGAGACAAAAATCTTATTTCAGCTGCTGCAGTACACCTCTTGATAATAAGAAGCTCTCTCATATATCCATTTGCTTGATAAGACTCGGTATAAAACCCAGGGAAAACCAAGGTTATGGTCTTCAATGTGACTCGGGGGATTGCAGAAGGGTTCCTTTGCGTCCGACATAAAGGCTGGGGAGATTGTGTAGGCCTACAACTAAGCTTGCCCAGCTAGAGGTTATGCGTCCTTAGCATGCCTAGAGCAATAGTGCTTCCATGCACACTCACAGCAAAAGTATAGACTGAGATCCTTTTCTTTGACTCACTCGTCAGGCCAACAACCATTTATGGAGCACATTTGTGGGCAAATAATCTCCCATCACCTGGAGGAGCTAGGTGAAGAGGCTCCCAATCATGAAGCTTAGGACAAGCCATCCCACCCTCTCCATATAGATGCTCACTTTCAATGCATGGCATTCTATCTCCCCCATATTTACTGATTGGATGAGCTTGCATGGCCTCTTCTGCTTAGACACTTTGCCACCTTCTCAACACAGGAATAGAGGGCAACTACTTTCCAAACTCAATGATCAGGATGACCTTTGATAGCTTCTTACTTTAAGATAATAAGATTACAAATCCCCCCCCCCCCCCCCCCCCCCAATGTTTGAGAAAACATTCTGGTTTTAGTGGTATACACCAAGTGCTTAGTTGATTAAAATGTAATCATAAGATACCTTGTCTATGTCTTGCTTGCAAGGTGGGTTGATATTTTGGTCTCAATTTTGGAAGGGCTGTTGCCCTAGTGACCTTATCATGTTATTTCAAGCATGCAATCAGCACTGATCTTTTTTCACTCATATAAATGTTGCCCTGATTAAACCCATGTTCCTTGTAGGTGCATGATGTCCTTTTACATCCATGAGTACCACATAGTGTTCCTAACTTTAGGCTGCTTTCATGGTTATTTGCATGCAATACTTTAGATTTACATACTTATATACCTTAATAAGCATGTTTGGAGGTTGCAAGCTATCCTTAATTCATGTTATTAGCATTCAACATAAACGATAATCAATGTTGTCCTCTCCCCTGGATCATGCATCTTCTCAGCTCTTCAAGAATTTGATGAGATATAAGAATGCATACATGTATGTGTCCCATACATGTGCTACCACAATAACAAGTGGTGCATGCTATGTGTTTCTAGACATTAAGTCTCATGTTAAAGACTCTCTTTACCTTTTTGTTTTATTTGTTAAAACTTTAGTCTCTAAACTGATAGGATCTGATTGAATGCCAAGGATTGTTGTATTTTTAAAATATTATAAGCTCCTCTACCTTGGTGGTAAGTATGTGGCTTGTTTCAGTTCTATTAAAAAAAAATGGCATTCTAGTGTATTTGTACCGGCGGCTAGAATTAAGAAAAACTGGTTGAGATATTAAGTAGCCCTTCTTACAAGGAACGATTTTTCATATATTTTAGTTATAAAACTGGCATATAGTAGAGATTTCGGAAACAAAAATTGGATAGATTTAAGAGTTGTCCTTATTTTGATTGGTTGAAAAATATGTTAATTTTTAGCAGTGGCTTGTTGTGCTCTAAACATTTGTTGGTACATGACCTACGACTTTCCAAACTAACCAGAACGGTGGAATGGTTAAGGTAGACCATAACTATGCTGACATATTGTATGAATTTTTATTCTTAGGATCACACTTGGTCCCCTGAATTTCTCTCTGATGGTTACACTCCAATTCTTATAGTCCCCACCCCTTCACTTCAATTTGTTATAGCATGCATCAAAGTTCCTGTTTTCCATAGAACATTGTAGGAATTTGACTTTGTTGCCTTTGCTAAGGATAAATCCCTGGTCCTTATTTCCATTGCCTTTGTCAATGACTAATTGCTCTTATTGTCCTTTTCTTTTGCTTGGAAGATGAAGCCAATGGTATTCTCAAGCTTAATAAGTTCTTAGACTTATAGAAGCTCTGGATGGTATGGACGTATAAGACTTGGACTACTATAAAAAGGCTCTCCCTATCATTATTATGCATTGGATATCTGAAGTCCAATGGTAACAAGATACTCCCTGATCTTGTTTGACCATGCTCTAGGTGCCTGCTTTAAGCCATACAAGGCTTTGCGTAATTTGTACACAAAATCTAGGTGTGCATTATAACTTGGTGGTTGCAGCATGTATACTTCTTCTTCCAAATCACCATGCAGGAAGACATTCTTTAAATCCATCTGATATAAAGACCAACCCTTTTCTAGAGCCATAGCAATGAAAGCTCTCACGGTTTCCATTCTTGCAATCGGGCTGAATGTCTCTTCATAGTCAATGCCATAATTATGCACATGGCCCTCGGCAGCCAATCTTGCCCTATATATGCTCACTAAACCATCAGCGTGTAGAAGGTCTGTTCTGGTGTGTTCTTGCTTTGTGAAGAAGAGTCCTCACCTAGAGACTTTTCTTCTATGATTAACATAGACAACAAGAGACACTCACTAAATCATCATCTTCCACCGATACATTGATAGACCCAAGGGATTCAACAATGCCCTTGATCTTTAAAGCATACTCATTTATAGACATGCATTTCTTTTCCACACTATGCAGCTCTTGTTTTGGTTGAAGTTTCCTTGCCTTTGTATTGGTTTGGAACATTTGCACCAGATTCTACCATGCAACTGCTGGAGTGTTGGCATCCTGTATATGTCCTATCGTTGTGTCTATGACACTGATCAAAAGCCAATATATGAATTTCGTTGCACCTTGATTCTAGTCCTTGAATGCCTTTATATTCACTAGAGTGGCATTCTCTTCGGACAACTCTAGAGGCTCCTCATTGTCTCCTTTGACATAGTCCAAAATCCTTTACCCATTAGGAAATTGGTCATCCCGAACTTCTAGGCATGGAAGTTATTCTTGTCCAGCTTCTCATATCAATGACAATCTGATTAAGTCCGTCAGATATTTTTGCATATAATAATTTGATTGAGTCCGTCTCAGCTGTTTTCTACTTCAGCACAACCTATATGTACATACACTCAATATAATTAATACAAATGCAAACACTGTCTGCACTCCCAAAATGCACTGTTGTGTTGTAATAACCAGATTTCAACCAGAGACAGTTCTCTAACAGAATTTCTTGAAACTATCAAAAATACCTTGCAGTGATAGAATAGACCCCGAAAGCGAATTTGGTTACAAAATTATAGTAAAAAGTACTACATACCACACAAGCATCTCCAGGCATGTGAAGACAGCTCCTTCGGAGATGTGTAGCTCTCGGAGCTACCGAGGGGGTGTTGTACCTAAATAAGAAGGGGAAGATATGATGTTGCTCTTACCCGTGTACCACTTCCTTGTTTACTTCTTCTTGCCTCTTGCTTGCCTCCTTATCTCTCACACGTGGAGCTCTGACACCATAAAGAGAATGCGAGGGAGAGGGAGAGCTTGAGTTCCTTGCAAGCAAACACACACACACACACAAGAGAGTGCAAGACACAAGAGACAGATGGATGGCTAAATTTTCTTCTATCTTCTTCTCTTCTTTATTACAACCATATAACTAAAATATAAGAGTACATACAATAAAGGAAAAGTACTCTCCTACAATAACATACAAATGGTCGGTCCGTAGTATGAACTCGACTATATGAGTCGGCGCTATAAGTATGCCATAACTCTAATACTCCAAAGTGGTGCCACACAACCTGCCTGGTGGCATATCAACCATAATCTCACCAACCATGCCAGTGACATAAGTGATGGATGGCTGAATTTTCTTCTATCTTCTTATCTTTCTTACAACCATATAACTAAAAGATAAGAGTACATCCATAAAGGGAAAGTACTCTCCTACAATAACATACAAATGGTCGGTCCATAGTGTGAACCCGACTATATGAGCTGGCGATATAAGTATGCCATAACTCTAGTACTCCAAAGTTGCCACACAGCCTGTCATCCACTAGTGGCATATCAACCATAATCTCAACCAACCATGCTAGTGGCATAAGTGCGGAAGCTATCACCTAGGCGGGTCATCAATGTCCGCCATAGCACTAGTTGAGCTTGATATTTCAACACATATCCCTCTAATCCCATAAATTTTCACCCTGAATTCTTTAACTAATATATAATGTTTTACCCTTGAAGCTACGCTTTCCCTTTCACAATTAACTGTCTCCCATAATATATCCAATGATAATGTTAATAGTTGCTAGCCTTTATCCCATTGTTATTGACTTGTCTGCTTGAATTAGATTTCCAAGGATCCAACCATAAACTTTGAAACCCTACAACCATGAGTTACCTTGCTCCCCCTTCTACTACCTCTCTAGATTTAATTATTGGGTTGGTTTTTATGTCACTATACAATGCCAAACCTATGCCATTCAAACTCCCCATTTCTTAAGTAACTAATGCTGTGTGTTACCCTGCTTCTCCTCCTCCTACTTATCTAGGTTTAATTTGTGGGTTGGTGTGCTGATGCACACACAATGCAAAACCTATGCCATTCAAGCTACCCATTTCTTAAGTAACTAATGCTGACTTTGAGCTCAGTTTCTTTTCTAAGAAAGAAGTTGATCATGCTCTAATTCCAACATGTTCTTCCGTACCAAAGCTCCTAATTTTAGAGAGAAAGTGTGGCCAGTTCACGAGAGAGTGGGATCATGGCATCTTTTTCACTACTACGCGCATATGGGACCTTGTTGGTAGCACAAGGCACCAGATTGGTTGAGATTTCCCCTTGCTTGATCTGAAATCTCCCTTTTTGTAAAATTTTTCATACCTAATTCTAGTTAATAGGTAAATAAGGAAATGACACCTTAGCATTGTTAACCACATTGGTTTACATTATTGACATGTGGTTGCACCTTTTGTTGGTGCATGGTTGCACCTTTTTGTCACATCTTTGAATAATTGTGCAATGCGCTTCATGTTAATATTTTGGGATATCACCAAGCTTATGACGTGTGATAATTAATTATAAAAAATTACGATGTGTGTAATGCTAGTTTATACATAGCCTAGGATGTTAGCTTATTTAAACTTTTGGGCCCTCGAATATTCCTTGGGGAGGTCAGACATTGTACATATGGGGCTTTGTATGTAAGTCATTTTAACAACCTCGCACTTTATCACAGAGTATGGAAGTAACTCCAATTGATATAAGATCACTAACCCATCTGTGACACAAACCATGTGGTTTACCCTCAAGATATAGACAAAGAATAGAGGAAGCACATGCCTTTTATATACAGGTTCATGAAGTCCACCCAGGTCCACAGTCAAGCAAGAGGAGGAGGGACAAGGAAGATGATAAATGATGATGTTACCAAGCACAAGGAGACCCCAAACGGTGGCACAAACTCAAGACCTTAAGGCCCTTGTACGGCTGAGAGGAGGATCCTCATCTACAGCTCCATCCTCTCTATACATGGGACCAATGATTCCACACGTGATATCTCATAGCTACCACCTCCATCTGCTAGTGAACCACCTCTCACCACCACCACTGCTCCCACCTCTTTGTTTTTCAGAGCATCATTCTTGGGATGCCCTGCACTCCACCATTAGAGCCTCTGCACCCCCCACCACCACCCTCGCCTCCCACCCCCCCAATAACACCCTCACCTACTACTGACTTTCCAAAAACCTCTCCTATTTCTGACATTGGGGGAAATCTTCAACAGCCTTGATGCCTCATCCAGGTTGAGGTGATGCCTTGTCACAAAAATCCACCCCTAGGCCACCCTCAAAGGAAGCTTGAGGCCCCCACCACCCAAAGAGTTTGAATAGATTGATCTTCCCTTCAAACTATCCATTCAACTGGCACAATCCATTGGATAAAATATAGAATACAAGAAGGTCTTTGTTCCCCAAAGGACCCTAACCTCATCACAGGCATGAAAGGCTACATCAACGAGAAGATGAAGAAGTGGGAGAAAGACCACAAGTCCAAGGATCGAGAAGAATACATGAGGAGGCCAAATGCTAACACATGCCTTTCACCCATGAGTTGATGGGTGAGCAACGGCCATACCTATTAAAGCCCTACATGTGGAATGAATACTATAATGGCCCTTGCTACATTTGGAAGTAATAATGCTATGCCCCCTTGCTACATCCACACGAGTAGCTACCCTATATCCCTTGTTTTTGAAGGAGCTTGAGGTGAACTTGAAGTTACAATTCAATTTTGAGCCTTCTCAACCTCCTTCAAACTCATCACTACTACCCTACTCATGGAGTTCCCCGCATGTTTGATGAAGGTCCTCACCTTCAACATCAATCCACACTGAAGCAGGCAACAACTCACCACGAGGTTCTTCAAAGATATGTGAGAGCATTTTGGACGTTTGGACCTGTTTCTCGAAGTCGTACTATGACTTCTATTGGCTCATTAACTCCTGACCTTGCCTCAACATTTCAAGGATGGAATTTGTATTAGGAAGGAGAGTGTGTTAACCACATTGGTTAACATTTCTCTCGACATACGATTACGTCTTTTTTTGTAACCATACAATGCACTTCATGTAAAGACTTTGGGATATCATTGAGTCATAAATGTCATTGATCAATATTTACCTAGATTATAAACTTGTTTAATTGTAGTTTATACATAGCCTATGACATTAGCTTATTTTAGCTTTTGGGCCCTCAAACATTCCTTGGGCAATCATACATTGTATATATAAGTCATTTTCACTAATGAGAAATGACATCTACGTCTAATTCTTTGTATATAAGTTATAAGTCATTTTTTACTAATGATAAATCACATCTAAGTCTATGTCTTCTTGTGCTCTTGTGGTGATAGCTTGTGTGCTTGCTTGCTTTCTTTGATGCTTGCATGCTTGTGGATTGTCTATGTGTGCATTTGGTCACATACTTCTTTCATGCTTTCTTTCTTTAATGCTTGCATGATTGTGTATTGTGTGTGTGCACTTGGTCATATACTTCTTTCATGTTTTTTCTTGCTAGCCATAGACAGTGACATACTTTGATGAAGTGTACTTTGCCTTCACAAGTTGCAAATACAATAATATTTAATATTTTTTTAAGACTAATTTATACTACCTTATTTTTTGCATTCAAAATTCTCTTCACCTCTTTAAAGTAATAATTATAGAAGGCCACACGTATATCTACACAAGTGTGCATATACATATTTTTACACATGTGGAAGGTGGCTATTTTTTTGCAGACATTTATAGTCCACTGTTAACCCAAGGTTAAGACTACTGGGTGCCCAACATCACTTCCACACTTGTGGGCCACATCAACACTAAGTGAAGGGAGAAAAATAATCCATCATCAAGCAATAAAGAACTAGCGAAGCTAAACAAACCTAGGCAATCAAGGTCATGTAGGCTATGAAGTAGCTATAGACTCAAGGAAACATACCCCATGTGTACAATGCTTGCCTAAGCAAGATAGGATTAACTCTATTGCATTATAATCTTGCATAAATTACACTTTGAGTTGTAACCCAAGGGATGGCCATGCCTTATGTGAAGTCGACATCCCATGCACCTACACTCTTGTATCTACATTAGACAAAAACTAGACTAAGGTCTACTTGGGTGCCCAAAAGTTAGTGAACTTTGGATACCCAAGACTAATATAAGTGAACTTGTCTAATGAGAAAGGGAAATTCCCTTGGGTTAGATTGGGAAACTAAGATCTTGTTTCTTGTGCTTTTGTTCTCTCTAGCTCTCTATGCTCTCTTGCCTCTTAGTAGTTTTATACTTGTGTGCGTGGGTGTGATAGTGTGTGTATCATTTCTTCTCTCCCATATGTTTTGCTATTGATGGTAGTGAGAGTGTGAGGGTGTGTGTAAGGAGAGGGCTATCGTCTTGAAGCTACCTTGGAGCTCTTCAAGCCATAGGAGTCCTAAACTCAACATAGACAACTCATGTGGTGACAATGGGAGGAAGTCTTTTTAAAAGTGCTAGCTTGCTACAATGCGGTTACCTCTTCTCCAAGATGACAGGTAAGCATTCAAGTTCCTCACGATATGAGAAAGGTAAGTGCACTTCACATGGTTAGTCTTGTGCTAGTGAGTGTAGTGTATTTGGGCTTTCCATTGGCACCGCTCTGCTAAGAAGCATAATTTCTTTGCCTTAGCATTTGATCAAACTCTTATATAAAGCTTATTTTTCTTGTTGCCATTCAATGAAAGATCCGATGTTGGTTGCATGTGTTGTTGCCTTTGGTGAAAAATCTGGTGCAAGGGTTTGATTTGGTTAAAAGGAGGATTAGAAATGATTTTTTGTTAAATTGGTGTGGTTGTTTTGATTTTTACTTAATTATTGCTAGTATTAGTTAGTGTATACATGGTTTTGCTTGAGGCTTTGTACATTAATTGTATGTGTGAATTGGCTTCCCTTTCTCCTTCGACCAAGGATGGGTTTCTTGTTCTTCTCAATTAAGAGAGTTTATTAATTTTGTGTTGAGCTCAATGACTCGAGGGCTCTTCCCTTTCAGTGGCCATTAAATTGATTAGAATGTGTCTCTCTCTACCACTGGTAGTAGAAGTCTACAAGGGAATTGATAGCTTTGACGCATCAAAGAAAGTACTCCTTACTCCCCCCAATGAAGAGGTATAAGTCATCATTTCTAGTACAATTTTATCCCATTAGGGAAAAAGGGAGCTCATTTTGGGGCCTTTTACGGTTTGGAAAAATAAGCTCTCAACCAATGAACAGAGGGCCAACGTAACGTTGGAAATTCACAAAAATAAAAGAAAATAGATAAAAGAAACAATATTTTATGTAGGTACAAGCGTGCTACATTAATGTGGAGATTGGTTTTTTATTCTCACAAGATCTTTGGACATGAAGATAGAATCTAGTCTGACATTTTCTCTGACAAGGGCCTTCCCGCTTCCACCTCCCTTTGAACTTTGAATTGTTGTGCTGCCTTTCCTTCGAAAGGTCTACCATTCTACACCACTTCCTCATTGTGCAGTAACCTCTTCTTTTCCAAAACTGCTCCCTTGATCCAGTTTGGCTTAGAGTAAGATGTTTCTTGTCAACTATCTGTCTGCCTACTTTCTCTTTCTTGAAACTTCACTTTGTTATCTTGTTTACATTACTTTGCTGTGGTTACAGATTCACAAGGTATCCATGGTGAATAAAAACTATGGTCGTTCTTGTGGAAGACGTTCTGTGGATGATAATGCTATGAAGGCAGAATTATACCACACATCCTTACCCCGTCGACCTGCTTCTTCTATTTCTTCGGTAGACAATTCAAGTACAGTCAAAACGGAAGGAACTTGGGAAAGGTTTACTGTTTCGAAAGGAGCATGGGTGCTCATGCAACCTAGAGAAAGAAAGAGACCCCAGACAAAAAATATTTTCTTGGCATCATGGAAGGGAAGAGTACGAGATTTTAAAATCACCAGAGGAAAGATATCGGTGAAAGAAGTTTTGATTCAGCATGTGTACATGCATAAAGAACTTGTCTTGCGAGACTATCCAAATGATCTTCCGCAACACAGGCCTAATTGTATATTTTTCTATTATGGTTTGGTTCTTTATGAGGTGCATGGATTTTTAAGACAAAGGTTTCTTTCTTTGCTTATTGATATTCTTGTGATATTTTATTTCAGATTTATACCCTTCATCGTATGAGACATGGCAAAACATCGATTGTATTCTGGGATTTATAGATGTTTTGCATGGATCGATAGGAGAACAACAATACGAAGGTCGATGTGCAACAGAGCTAGCTCAATCCGGTATATTTTTTACTGATCATTTTTATCAGTTGCTGGACAATGCAAACACACATGGTGTGTTAAGAAAACAAGACCTTCTAGCATGGAATTCAGTGGATTGGCCTCTCCCACATTTTAGTGTTACAGAGGCATACAGAGCCAAGCTTTTCAAAGAAGTACAAAAAGCTCTTAGGCCCAATATTGTCACAAGGATAATAAAAATTTCTTTGTGCATGCCTCTCATAGTTTTTGTAGACTTGTTTAATACCTTTCCAGTGAAGGTTTCAAAAACAATGTTCACAGTTAAAGCAACAAGTCTGGCATGCATGCCAAAATTTTTGGATAAAGGTTGGGATAAGAAGACATGTAGTTCAGTGTTTTGTGAGGTTGTCCAACCTTCTATGCAACTGAAGTACATGGTTGCATCACAAAATTTCATTTTTTCTTTTTATTATAAGCGTAGTCGAATGCTAGGTACAAAACTAGTCCCTATGGATCAAGATGAAGATTCTTTTGGTGCAGAAAATAAACTTCTTGTTATTGATGTTGTTGAGAATGGTGATGTGCTAGTCAATATCACATTAAGACAATGCTGCTCCCTAGCTCAATTGCGCAATGACATTCTATTTGAGACAGAAGGTTCTATTTCAAAGGACTTTTTATTTATCTACAACAATAAGAAGGTATACCATGTGACTTATCCTAGTCTCATTAAGCATTGCTATTAGTTTACTTTACCCTATTGTTTCATATTGCTTTTTTGCAGGTGCTCAAAAGAAGAGAGAGATCAATAAAATGCAAAGACATTGAAAATTTTAAAATTGAGATAACACAGACTCCATAAACAAAGGTATTATATTCAGAAATGTAAAATTCTGTACAGAAGTGTTTAATTACATATGTAGAACATATTCTTGACAACAATTTTCTATTTATCTACAGGTTGATCTAGAGGCTGCTCTACATGGTCCAACCTCACCGTATCATCTTTATTTGGAGAATCTACTTTCTGTTGCTCCATCTTGTCGTGTACAGTCTCTTGGTGCTGCTCCATTGTCTCCTCTACTACCCTTGGAGCATCTGTTTGCTGTTGCTCCATCATTTCCTCAATAACATCAGCAGCAGCAACAGGTCCTTGTTCTTGTGGCTTCTCCTCATCAGCACTAGGTCCTTGTTCTTGTGGCACCACATCTGCATCATCTGTATCATCAAGGTGTATGACACCTTCTCGGACTTTAGAGCTCTCACCTAACTCGACAGTAGCTGGTGCAATAGGTTTGGGGAAGGCATACTTCAAAAACTTCCAAATTATATCAGCTCTGAAACTATACACGTAGCTCGAGTTGAAGCTATCTTCTCTCATCTGCAATGAGATATGATGATTTAGAACACTTTGTACCAATATCAAATTTTTTGAAGCTAAATGAAAATTATTTTTTCTTACAAGCTCTGGCTGTCCTATCTCAAAATAGCTTGAAAGTATATATTTGGCACTAATCAGCACTCTCCAGCCACAGCTACTTGAATCATCTTGTTGTGGTGTCTGGATAGTTAGAAAGATATGTTAGAAACTGTTAATGTCTGAACAAAATAAAATTATTCAATAAGTTCAAAGGCATAGCATGAAATAGACATCAGTAGAGGGAGCAACTTTCTACCTCTAAATCTATTGGCTCTATTGAATCCAAAAGATTGACATTAGGAGGACACTGATCCAATGCATCTAGAAGTCTTCTAATACAACTGCAATACATATAATTCAGTTAGTTTGCATTAAATCCAAATAATGAAGTTTAAAGTTAAAAATAGCACACAAACCACTTACAATTTAACCTCTCTGTGTGTGTTTCTAAGAGAGTTGAATAAAAAGCATTGCTTCTGCATGTCAATAGAAGCAAAGCTCCAGTGGTCACTGCATAAGGAAAAAAGCATTAAGAAATCAAAGGCTACAAGAGTACTCAATCTTGAAGGAAAATCCCAAAAGAAGCAGCCACACACATACTTGTTATGGTATGGAAGTAGCAAAATATCAACATGATCAAAATCACAGTGTCTGAACCAATTGGAAATATCCATGGGAGTTTCCTTTGGATCTCTTAACTTGAAGGAAATTGCAGGATCAATAATATAAACTGTATGCTGTACAGCATGGTTCAGCCAGCTTCTCATCATGCTACATTGGACAAAACAATAATTAAGGTAAGGTGTAAGGGAGGAGGTACAATAAGGATTGTTTTGCAAACAAATGTAAAATAAAAGACACTTACTAGAGCATTGCAAGAATGATAGTATCTGAGCAATACTCATTCTTATGAGCCAATGCTGCCAAGCATGCTCTTGTCAAGTCAAAATTATTCTCTGAAAAATCATCTTCAATATGGACAACTATGTTAGGGCCCAGCTCCTGCAACCTTCTCTGTATCTGTAGCTCCATCTGTACAGTCTCCACATTTATAGCAGACTTGGATTTCTCTATTTGCTGCTTCAGTGACTCCTCATAAGCAGCTTTCCCTCTGGTGCTCATTGAGTGGGTCACTTCAACAACCTTCACCTTGTCTGCCTTCAATTTCCTTGTAGGTGGAATTAATAATATGTCTCTCATTTTAATGTCCTGCCATTCCACAGGATGGACCAGCTTGTCATACCTCCACCTCACTCTGGACAATGTGTTGAAGTCCTTGGCCATCAGAGTTACCCTGTGAGCATGGGCTGCTACAAGCATTGCATCTTCAAAGTACTTCTCCATGTAATCCTCTGCCATTTCCTGTAAGGAAAGAATGGCAGTCCTGTTCCACCTGAAACCAAGGTGCCAGCTATCACAGATTTCTCTCACTAGCCTCTGAAAAGGTGCCTTGGGGATTGCAAAGCCTATAGCTTTTTGCTGTTTCCTGATCTCCTTTAGCACACCAGCAGAATGCTTTAACCTCTTGGACTTTTGCTGTAGCATGCTCATTGGCTTCCCCTTCCTGCCATGTGCAACTCTTCCTTTTGTAGGCACAGTAGATTCCTTGACATCAGCCCCAGCTGCTGCTGCTGCAAGCCCTGGCCCCTTGCCAGACCTCCTTGCAGTTGCCTTGGTTCTTGCCATCACTCTGAAAAGGTCCATACAAAGCAATAGTAAAAGATAAGAAACATGGAGAACATAGAATGATTAAAGAAGGTGATGACAACTTGGATGAAGCAAAATTGAACAATTTGCAACAAAAGGCGATTATGAAGATTTGAAATTTGTAACAGCTCAGAATCGCGTTTTTCTGCAAATGCTTGAAACAACATGCTTTTGCATTCATATGATGAATTCTCTATCTTTCCAACTACAAACAATATGTATTGTGTTTATAGAAGAGCTATGCAGGCCTGAAATGGGTGGATAAAGAAGCATTTTAAAATCTGCAACAAAATGCGATTTGCACTATTTTGAGATTTCTAAAATCCCCTCCTCGCGTTTTGCTGCAAATTCTAGAGACAACATACTTCAGCATGCCTTTAGTCATTTCAGTGTGTATGCAGCTTGGTGCAACATAGATTGAGCCTATGGACATCAAGAAGTGATCAAACTTCATTCAACAGGGCCAAATAAAAAGTCTTCCTGCTTCTACATGCAGTGGAGAAAATCTAAAAAATGCATATAATATTTATCATAATATGTAACCTACATCACATCAATCAATTCCTTACCCTAATATACTATTAAACAAGAAGGAGAGGAAAAAGATTTTCTTACTAACCTGGAAGGTATCTGCAAGTGTTCTGTGCTGATGATGATGAGTATCCTGTGCTGGGTGTGAACCTCTGCTGCTGCTGGTCTGGATGCTGATGGTGTGGAGTAGGGAGGTAGAGATGCAAGAGAACTGAGTTAGGAGAGTAGATTATTACAAAATACAAATAATGGAGTTATTAATACCACACGTGTGAGATATAGTCGGTTTTTAACACGTGTGGGTCCCACCAAATCTTTTGGGATTTGAAATTTGTGGGTCACTTTTTGCCTTGGAACTTGTGCCAATCATGATTTCATAATTAGATCCATTAACACTTTTCCCTCCCCGTATTCCATCCCTGCCAGCACCCTCCCATCATCCTCTTCTCTCCCACTTTGACCACTTTCTACCCAACACACTCCATCCACTCTGCAACCTGTCTGAAGACTACTACCATTACCAGATCTCCAGGTTACCAGTGCTACAGCTCAGTTTTGGAAAAGAGCAGGACAATCTCCAGGGCTATTCCATCAGTATGGAAGAGGAAAAGAAAGGTCAGAGATCTATACCATTTCCAATGTTTTCTGACATATATTTCTTCCATCTGTAGAATTATTAAATCTCAGTGCCTAGAATCTGGCAGATCACCCTAGGATTTGATTAGAGATGGATATGAGTAGGATTTGGAATTTTGCAACAAAATGCGATTAGAAAGGTTTATGTTTTCCAAATGCTCCAAATCGCGTTTTGCTGCAAATTCTGATATTTGTTCTGGTTCTTATTTTTTCTCCTTCTTTTAATCTCTTTTGCACTGGGGATTTCCTCCTTGCATCATTTACTGTCCTCAACATTGTGAGATATCCCTAACATTTGATTGGAAATGGATGTCAGTAGAAATTCAGAATTTGCAACAAAATGCGAGGAGAGCACTTTACATTTTTCAAATGGGTCTGCATCGCGTTTTGTTGCAAAGTCTTGTGTCTCTTTTGGTTTTTACTGTTTGCTCATTGTTTTGCTTTCTATGTCCATGGAGATGTCTTTCTTGATGATGAGAAATGTTTTTGCTTTGGAACAGTTGATCCTCAGGCCCCTCCTTTCAAGAGGAAGTTGGACTTCTCTGCTGCTATACTCAGACCACAGCAATCACCAGGTGATTCATGTGTGCTGATGAAGAGTTTTGTTTGGTGATATCCTATACTTTATCTGATTGCATATGTGAGCATATAGAATTCATGTTATATAAATTTTGCTTCAGGCAAAAGCAAGAGACTAGAGCAGAAAGGTGAGTCTTCCCTTTCAAAACAAAGGGAACCAGAAGAGGACAAATCTCCAGATTTGCTCCTATTTGACTTTCTTCACAAGTGCAAGGCTCAAAGGAACTTCCACATATACCACAGTATTTTCAACAGGGAGTTCACTATGAGCTCTCTTTTGGACCATCACAGAGATTTCCTTTCAGACCATTGGGATACCTTCAAACAACTGACAGAGGCAGGAAGGATTGTGGAAGGTGAAAAGGTTTTTGTGCATTTAAATCATATTGTCTCCATTGAGAAGCTGAGGTATCATGTGAATAGAAGGTTTGACAGCCTGCCTGAGGAATATAAATTCAGTTGTAACTTGCACACCAGAAAGTGTAGAGTGCTTGAGGAAAACATGGCATTCCTCATGTACATTGTCTTTCAACAGCAATCTCTAGAAGAGCAAGGGCAGGAGACTGAAGAAGAAGATATATCTGTGGGCAGAGGTAAAAGAGAATATTCCTATGGCAACAGATATAGCAGAGCAGGAAGAAGATATCAACCTCGAGGATGAGGGGCTGCAAGTGGCTGCTCTTGACCTTGTTCAACTAAGGACTGAGACTCTTAGGGCAGCACAGCCAGTTGAAGACTTTGATGTTCAGAGCAGCAACTATGCAGTGCCCATGCTTCCAGGTGTCTTGATTGGTGGTAAAGATTATGTTTTCCTCCATGATATAGAGTGTATGTTCAATTTGAGGGAGGACTATGCCATTTCCCTTATTGCCCAGGCTTCAAGGCTTGACAAGGAGGTTGGCATAGAGGATGACCATTCACTGCTAGCTTTGGAAACAACCTTTGATCCTGCAGAGGCCCTTACTATTTGTTTCAAAGAGGCTGAAAGTTTCCAAGAGCCAGATGAAGCTGCCTTCCAGCTCACCCAGGAAGCTATGAATCTCTCATCACTTCATAAGGAAAAACTTAAAGAAGAGGCTGGACTGGAGGGGAGAGGAATAAATCTTTGGAAAGATGAACTTCTTGTTGCTGATGAAAATGAGAGGGTATGATATTATTATCAAATCAAATACTTTATGTTGTGTTTAAATGTTTTGTAGTTATGTATCATTGTCTCACTATAATCTTTTGATACATGGCAGCTACAAATTGAGGATGACACATTCCTCCAGAGATCAAGTGGAAGCAGGCCAGCTGGGTTTGGCAAAATGTCAAGCCTAGCTCATTATATTCATGATCTAGGTAGTGCTAAGATCTTGATTTACCATAGGCAGTTGAGCAACAATGGAGAAGCCATTGTTTACTTCTTTAAATGTTTGTCTAGGGTATTAGGTGGACATGATCTTCCATGGCAAAAGGAAAAGATCACTTTAATAGAGAGGTTGTCCGCCATAGATATATTTGGGGATTATGTGAATAAGCAGGCCTCTAGGGCCTCTTACTTTTTGTCTTACACTTCTTATGCATTAGCATGTGGTGTTAAGGAGCCCAAATGTCTAGAGGGCTATGGAAAACACAAGCTCATAAGGTTCCGAGAGCCACCCATGATTGCATCAGGCCACACAATCCAAGAAGAAGAACACGTGGAGATAGCTGAAGACAAGGATACCCCTCTCACACAAGCAACAGAGGCAAGCATTGATAAACAGAAAGTCGACATCAAGCCAATAAGGAAGAAAAAGAGTCCAATCAAGTTCAAAAAGAGAGTTCCGACTCGCAAGCCTTGGGAGTAATAGGATTTAGTCATCAAATATAGCACAAACATTATGTTGAAGTTGAACTGATTTGTACAAAGTCTTTGATCCTCATCAGTTCCTTGTCCGTACGGACGATCAGTACCCTTTTGCATTTGTCCCATCATTGTACGACACTTCAGTACTCTTCCCACACTCAAAAGCTTCTAAAAGTGTTTGACACTCAGTATTTTATTGGTAAGGATCAACAGTATGTCTAGCATAATTAAGTAGTATTGATTGAATTTTTTGTGTGTTAATATATGGATGTATTGATGCTTGTTAATATAGATCACATGTTTCACAAAAGACTTACTTTTGATAGAGTCTCAAAACATATAGGCATTACACCAAGAGTCACTTGTTCCACAGAATAAAAATCTATTGATTGAGTTTGAAAACATGTGGACATAATACCAATAAGTTACAAACTGCTATTCATGTTTACTTGTCCATTTATGGTTTCTAAATATCTTCGAATCCCTCCACTGTCTATGTCTCTCTGCTGCCATTGAATTGTCCAAAGTTTGTCTTCGTCTTTGCTTTTGGGCTAGAATAAAAGCAAGCTTGACTTTGGAGCTAGCAACTTTTCTTTGAGCATGCAGCCTTTGTAGAATGCCTCGGTAAAACCATTGGAAGACTTCCTTCAGACTATTTGCCTTTTGACTCCCTCCATAGTGTTGTGTGTGTCTGAAAAATGCATTACGTGCCATGTAGTGAGACTTCTCCATGCCTTGGGTAGACCAAATTGCTGGGCATCCATACTTTTTGACAAAATAGGGAAGGTGGTTGTAGATAATATGCTGTTTTCACAAAGACATAAGAATGCATAGTAAGTTATAAAAGAAAAGAGGATCACACTTAAGTAAAAGAAGAAGACATCACTTTACCATGTAGTGAGTTATATTGCAGGCTGTCCATGCGTCTTTCATTGACTTCCCAAAATGTTTTATTGCCTCTTCAAAGTTCTTGTAATCACTCTTTGTCCATGTTACATTGTCACAGAACATGAAGAGTTGATCAAGAGACCTCCACACCTCTGCCTTCACATTTCGTGCTTCCCCATCTGCCTCATGATCTTTCACGGCATTATGGACTTGCTTCCACAATCCATAACTAATCCTTGAAACTGTTTTACCTTGCCTTACTTGCTTACTATTGTGTTTGGGTCGAGACAAGAATCTTCTTGCCTTAACACCACCAATAGAGGGCTTGATTGGTACCTCCTTGCCATTGCTAGACTTTTTAAAATCCTTTGTGATATGAACATCACCTCCATGCAGACCTATATCGGATAACACTTTTTCCAATGCATGAAGAGCATCCTTTCTATTTCTTTCGGGACGGAGTTTCCAAGCAAATCCAATATACAAAAATACCAATTTCTCAATAATTCGACATAGAGCATGCAATGTGCATATGTGAACATTACATAGTGGAATGTCAAGAATGGCCTTGAAGTCAGGGTCAACTTTATCTCTATTAGGTGCTCTCTTCCACCATTTAGAATCCATTACTTGCGCTGATTCTTTGCAGTAAAGACAAGGAGACTTTGAGTTACCTCCTTTACTAACGTTATACATGCACTTAAGTGTTTTAAGATCCCCCGCGATGTGCCACTCTACTTGAAAATCACCTTTTCCTGCAACATGGAGATTCTCTCCTTGCACCTGTCTTTTAATTATTCTTGGTATTTCCGTGTGGTGAAACACCCAATCTAGTGTTTCATGGTCTTCTGTCTTTACCTGTGATTATACAAAACAAAAGTCTTACTATAAAAGATTTGAAAACATTGACTAAAATCAAGTACGAAATAAAAAATGATCATACCTGGAATGAGCCCAACCACCATATGTGTTTCTCCGACTGCACACTAAAATACTTCGAACTCGCTTCATTCAATGATGTATCAAGTGCTCCATTCATCAATGTGATAGTAATCCTTTCCATTTTCTTTTCCTTTACAACCTCACACTCATCCAGTTTGATAACAAATTTCAAAATGCCTTTGCACTCTTCAAATGTTATTCCATAAAACTCGACCATTCTTCTTTGAAGTTGTTGTAGATCTACAAATATATTGTTCCAAGGGTCATACACAGTGGTTCCTTTAGCACCATGAAATATATCTTCAATATGGATATATGGTCCAATAAACTCATCTATACTTTCATTCAAATGACCTCTTATCTTCCACACTGTTGCTGGATTTGGCAGTAAAACTCGTTTAATCCTTTGATCTCTCAAAGTTGAGGATATCGCATGGAAAATCGAACTATATCCCTTCCTGCTAACTCCACTAACATCAAGAGCCTCTTGGATTGTAGTACCATCAACTTGATTATTGGATATAAAGTCCTCTACAACATTGCGTTTGATTGTTTTGTATTTTTTTTCTTCAATCAAACCTTTTGCTACACCACAAGAAAGCAATCCTTTCATTTGTTTAACTGGAAGAAGGTTGGGATCCATATTTTCTTTTGCAGGCTCCAATAATTTCCTATAGTAACAATATAGTAACAACACAATATGCCTATATTATTCAACACTTCCAATCCTGTTTTGCAATAATGGACAAAATACATATAGTCATTTGAGAGCATTTTTGAGTTTAAAAAATAAAAAATTGCAAACTAACCTTGCTTCGTGAATTCTTCGCTTGCATCCACCAGTCCCAGCCTTCAAATTTGCAATGTTTTTAATCTTCCTACTTCGTTGTCTGTCTCCAAGCATGGTTCTCTTCCTTCTTGATCTTGTTAACTCTTTTTTACTCTTTGAATGCTCCTCAATTTCATTCTGCAACTGCTGCTCCAATTTTGCACGAATAGCTATCTCTTGAATCCTGGCTCCCTTTTCTTGTAGGTACATTGTTTTATATGTTTCTGCAAATGCAGACTGTGCTGAAATATAACCAAGAAGTCCATTTTGTCCATCGCCCGCAAACCTCAATAGTGTGGTTGGATTGACAAATGGAGGTGTAGAGTTTTGTACTGGACATTTTGGATATATACTTCCATCACACCATAAGTCAATATGTTGGAGCCCTTCTCTTCTCATATTTTCCCGTTGTTGAGCATTTAGCACCGTATCCTTTCGTCTTTTTTGTGCTGGAGCATATTGTTCTTCTAAGTCGATGTGAAGATGATATAATCGCTTCTTCTGAGATTGTACTTCACTAGTATCGGCCATTTTTGTGCTTCTGAGGTTGCAAAGTTGGCTTCTCAATCTCATAGTCTTTTTGTAACATGAATTGTGGAAGTGTGGCGGTATCCATACAATCATTAAGTTCAGTGATGGATTCTTTATGAGAGGCCTGCACACGTCGTCAAAAGAGATGCGAAATCTTCGAGAAACAAAAAAAATTAAGGAGATATTTAATGCAAAATCGTGTTAGTTAGACAAAAGATTATCTTATTCTTTTCTGAACTGACAGTTCAGTGGTCCTTACTGACAGTTCTGAGCCACGTTTCCATATTTTATTATTTTTGAGATCTTTTAGGAGAGAAATAAATCGAAAAATAGTGAATTTCTTACAGGGCCCCAAAATGAGCTCCGTTTTTCCCTAATGCCATGATACCACCTCTTGATCATAAAAGTTTCCTTGAAACTTGGGTGTGTGTGTCACATGTAAACATAATCCATCTCCCAAAATCATTACATGAAGTGCATTGTGAAAACACAAAAAGATGGTATCGCTAACTGGAGTGTTAAAACCATTGTGGTTACAACAATAAGGGTATGATCAATAATGGAATTCCCTTAAATGATGAAAAAGAGCTCTCTAATTTTAGAATAGAGAGAAAAAGAAAGAGAGAAGAGTAGAAAACTCTAAGAAATGGCCTCCTAGGGCACTATACAAGAAATGGCCACCCACAGTACTATACATCACTCCATAGCACCCACGTCTCTATTCTTAATTATTATGTTATCTCTTAAATTGACTCTTTTAACATATCACATGATTTTTTTGTGAGCATGTTACATAGTCTTGTAGGCATATTGCGTGCATTATAGCCGGTCAATAGCACCCATGTCTCTATTCTTAATTATCATGTTATCTCTTAAATTGAGTCATTTAACATGCCACATGGTTTGTTTGTGAGCATGTTGCCTAGTATTGTAGATATATTACATGGATTCTTATGATACATTAGGCCCAACCATACCTTACACCATGCTTGCATGTAGGCACCCAAGTATCATACCGTACACATGCTTGCACTTAGGCACCAAGTAACCAACATGCTCAATTACAAGACTAGTGTATAAAACATTATTATTCTATTGAATGTAAAAAATTACACAATGATAATATAAAACTTATATTTGGATATTTTTACATGCACTAGAAATCATACATAAAACTATATTCACCATAATTATTAAACCCTAAAAATATATTAAATATATACTTGATTTGTATACCTATGTCATATTTAACTTTTTAATGTCGATATACTTCAAGGGTAAAATGATAAATAATTACTAATACAATGAACCAACAAGAAATGAAGTTATTATTTTATCACTTGAAGAGTCTTTTCTAGGAACTTTAAACATTTATTAGTTAAGTCATATAACATCTTATATCACTTATAAATCAAGATTATGGTGTTAATGAAAAACACCTAGTAGAATGATTGTGACATCCAGAATTTTAGAATTGCAAATAACAAAGCTAATCTTATTGTGTAAAGAAGTGAACATCTTATATCAATTGTCTTTCAAAATATAAACTAATATTATCGAAAATATAAATATCAATTGTCTTTCAAAATATAAACTAATATTATCAAAAACAAAAAAATTTAATTAATTTATGACCAAAGAATTTGGATATAACTAAATAATTTATTATCAAAATTTAATATATATAACATAAAGTTTTCTAGATGCTAGCATATGGGTTGATGAGGATACCTTAGAAAAATGTATATCGTATTAAATGGAAATCTTTATAAAACATAAAAGTTAAACCTTTTTTCTTTGTTGTGTAAATAGAAAAAATGTTACATGATGATGTCATATGATAGACATGTGAATGTGATATGGTGTGGATGGAAAGCCCAAATACACCACACTCACTAGCACAAGACTAACCATGTGATATGGTGGATGCAAAGCCCAAATACACCACACTCACTGGCATAAGAGCAATCATGTAAAGTTCACTTAACTTTCTCATGTTATGGGGAACATAGATGCTTAGCTGCCGCTATATTGGAGAAGAGGCAACTACATTGTAGTAGCAAGTTAGCACTTGAGGAGACCACCTCCTATTGTCACCATGTGAGTTCTCTCTATGTTGAGCTTGGGACTCCCATGGCTTGAAGAGCTCCAAGGTAGCTTCAAGACAATAGCCCTCTCCAAGGTAGCTCCAAGGTAGCTTCAAGGTAGCTTCAAGACAATAGCCCTCTCCAAGGTAGCTCCAAGGTAGCTTCAAGACAATAGCCCTCTCCTTACACACACCCTCACACTCTCATTAGCATCAATGGCAAGCCGTATGGGAGAGAAGAAATAACACACACACTCTCACACCCACACACAAGCATAGAACTACCAAGAGGCAAGAGAGCATAGAGCCAGAGAGAACAAGAGGCAAGAGCTTAGTTCTCAGTGCAACCCAAAGGAATTTCCCTTTCTCATTAGACAAGTTCACTTATATACAAGTCACTTATTAGTCTTGGGCATCCACACTTCACTGACTTTTGGGTGCCCAAGTAGCTCTTAGTCTAATTTTTGTCTAATGTAGATACAAGAGTGTGGGCGCATAGGATGCTGACTACACATAGGGCCTAGCCATCTCTCATGTTATAACTTGAAGTATAATTTATGCAAGATCACAATGTAATATAGTTAATCCTACATTGCTTAGGCAAGCATGTACACATGGGATATGCCGCTTTGAGTCCATAGCTACTTCATAGCCTATATGATTGCTTAGGTTTTTCTGGCTTTGTTCATTATTTATTTCTTGATGATGGCTTCTTTTTCTCCTTGCACTTAGTTTTAAAGTGTGGAAGTGATTTTGGGTGCCCAATAGTCAACCTTTGGTTAACATTCCCCCCCTCCCAGTTCTAAGTTTGTCCTTAGGCGTAGGCAATGGAAGTATCAATGTGGCAAGGTCAAGAAATCTTGGAGGGATCGTTGTTGGAGGCTTTTGATGGTGAGGTTACGAATGTTGGTGCAAATGCATGTGCCTAGGTGGAAACATGTAAGGGTTACAGGGTGCTTAATACATGTGCTTGAATGGTGCAAGCACCTACCTACTTATATGTATCACAAAAGTAAAAAATAGGGTTGTCAAGGTTCTAACCATGGTGCACTTTCATAGCACGCCCCTTTGGCTCCCTCGCCCATAGACTCTCCTCAATCCAAAAAGCCCAAGATGGATTAGGACTAAAAAAAATTGGACAAAGACACCAAACGTTGCACACAAATATGACTAAACTTGTGGAAATTAGGGAAGAAGAGGAATGGGAATTTAAGCATGCATGATTATGGTTACATATGCTAGAGGGTAACAACTTTGTACGTAAACTAGATCTTTTGGATTGTAGTTAATGTATTACGAGACTTGGACTTCTCTTGGCAAACCCCCATTATCTTCCATAAGTGCACAAGTGCAATTAGCAGTGCAAGGAATTTGAGATTACCATTCTCTCTCACACTCTACACCCTTGTGTTCTTGACATTGACCATTACGTGTATGTGTAAGTTCACCTCTCCATTCTACGAGATCTAACAAGTTTTGTATAAAATCCTTCCTGAAAACCTTATGTCTTATGAGACTTGAAATTCTCTTGGCAAACCCCCATTGTCTTCTAGATTGCAGTGCAAGGCACAACCTAATGTTAGTGAACCCCCATTGTCTTCTAGATTGCAATGCAAGGCACAACCTAATGTTGGCAAACCCCCATTATCTTCCATAAGTGCATAAGTGCAATCACCAACAATTGGTAATAAACAATTTGACTTACTAAGTCTACCAAACCTTATTTTGAAAATCTAATCCTTAAAATTTGAAACAAAATTGGTGTGAAAAAAGAGAGTTTTTATGGCCATGATTTTCTCCAAGATACTCATGTCATAAATTCCTTGAGAAAATCACGTTGAAAAAATTTAATATCTTAAGGTTTATAAGATGATTACATGTTTTGGGTTGACTTTTAGAGTCCTCTGGGAGTTTGAGTCTCTTTTTGATGCAACAAGGCAAGATTCTAAAACCCAAGAATTTTGGATTGATGCACAAGGAAAGATCCTAAAACTTAGGAATCCATGAAGGGGTGTCGTTTGAACAATTATCTTGAGAAACAGGGAAGCAAGACTTATACCTCTCTGCCATTCCATGAGACCACAAGAATCTAGACCTGATTATTAAAAAATTCTTCCTTCTTATTTGGGCTCAGAAGACATTGTGACTTCAATCAAAGCACCTGTCTTTGGCCATCCTAAAGATAGAAAGGTACGGTAGGGATGAGTGTTATTATTTCTACCCCAGTCACACACTCACCTTACGAGAGACACCAATCTTTAGCTAGACATAAGAGAATGGATGGTGGATGTAAGATTTGTTTTAAATCTTCACAATGAATTTGAGGAGAGTAGCCAGATAAAAATCCTAGGAATGTTTATAGGGATGTGTTGATAAACAAGTTGGGCAAATATTTTGAGGACAATGCTACCTTATCATTGAGAGTAGAAATCGGAACATCCACATCTATCCTAGATGGTGGTGTAGGAGTCAACATAGCTACAAAAAGACAGTGGGAGAATTGGGTATCACCAACTCTTTCCTCTAGTAACCTTAAAATCAAGCTAGTTAATGGAAATCTTACCTTTTGTCCATGGGCATGGTTAGGATAAACAAGTTGGGCTCGTGTGAATTAACCTTTGATCATATCTTTGCTCTACCATCATGGACTTCAAAAAGCCTACGACTTATGATGTGATCCCAAGAAGACCCTTTACGCGATAACCTAGAATGATCCATGTGATTGGGGAATCTACTATTTGTGCAAAAAATAAGTGACCATGAAGGGCCACCTCAAAAATTGGAGTCACTGAAGCATCCTATAGAGGATGAAGACTTAGCAGCGCGAAGAGCTGGGTAAATTTATGTTTGCAGTACTATTGGATGTTATTGTGTGTTTTGTATGAACCCTAAATCAATTTTGGCTAGGTTAAAGATGTCTGACAATGATCATTAAGGGCCGAAAGTTGGATCCAAGGCATGGTTGAGAGAAAAAATTTGATGTGTGTGTGTGATCGATGCAAGGGCCAGTATATACGACAACGTTTATAACAATTGAGCATGTCCGAACATATGGTCTTCATGAGGCAGTGGCACGACCAAGTGCGGATGATGACATAGAGGAGAACCATAGGAGAGTTCTACGTAACATGCCACATCATTCGGTGACATCAAGTAGAGTGTGGAAGGTGGCAAGGCTTCATATGGAAAGCATGGCTGAGACTCATCTTCCCCAACCAATGAATGAGGTGCCTCCACCATTGCCACATGAGGAGGAAGATAATCTCATCATGGAATGACATGGTGAATGACTTCTTTGGACGGGACATCATAGATGATAGTGAGCAAGCTCCAATGTCATAAGAGGAGGAAACCTTCCATAGAGAGGCAAGCACACCTTTGTATGAGGGATGTTCGTACTCCACACTATGAGTAAACTTGGAGCTATTGAACTTGCAAACAACTTATGGATGGAGTGATGCAAGTGTCACAAGTCTTCTTTGGTAAGACCACCTCATTCTATTAAAAATATTTCATGTTCTATATACTCTCCTTGCTAATATTTTGACATACGATTTCTTACCCTATGTTGTAGGCTTCTCAAGAAGATTCTTCCCCCTCAAAATCTATTACCGAACTCACGAGATGGGTGTCGTAAAATTCTCTCTATGCTAGGTATGGATTACACAAAAATACATGCATGTTCCAATGATTGCATGCTATTTAGAGGGGTTAATAAAGATGCAACACAATGTCTAGGGATGATTGCAAGGTGAAAAAGTTTCCCGAAAGGTTTTGAGACACTTCCCTATCATTTCTCGCATCTAGCACATGTTTAAATGTAAGGGGATTGCAGAACTCATGATGTGGCATGCTACTCATCGCTTGATTGATGACATCATGAGGATCGTAGAGCTGATTCACCAGCATGGCAACATGTGGAGCATCAATGGCTAGAGTTTAAAGATGAACCTCATCACTTACGTCTTGGCTTGGGCATGGATGGTGTTAACCCATTTGGCTTTAAGTCCACATCATGGTCTACTTGGCCTATTGTATTGGTGAATTACAACCTCCCTCCATGGGTGGCAATCAAGAAAGGTCATATTATGCTTGCTCTCCCTGTACCAGGAAAATATAAGGTGGAAAACATGGATGTGTCCCTTGAGCCTTTGATTGAGGAGCTTGAAACACTATGGCGAGGTATCAAAGTACATGACATTTCAAGGCCAATAAATAGGCGTGAGGCGGAAGTGAAATGAGTTTTGCTTTGGACGATGCATGACTATCTCGGGTTCTCGGAGTGCTCAGGTACCTACTTCAACCTTATATGCATATGTTTTAGCCATTAAACTTTAAGTTTATATCTCTATCTCAATAATCTCAATTAAAATAGGTTTGGCAACCTCTGGACATCATGCATGTCTGATTTGTGGACCATCACTTGTTTCGAAAACATCCTCTACACTTAAGAAGGTGGTGTATGACAAACATCATCAAATTTTCCCTCCTTCACATCCCAAGTATGTGCCACATAATGTCTCACCACTTGTGATGAGATGTAGAGATTGGTTTGAGGCATGGAGAAGCACTCCCAATCCACCACAAAATGGGATGTCTAGACACTCAATCTTCTTCGACTTCCATATTGGTGTGACATGAAGATCAATCATCTCTTAGATCCCATGCATATCTTCAAGAATGTGGCAACAAATATTTGGGACCATTTAATTGGTAAAAGAGATACAAAGGGTGCAAGGGATGACTTACAAAACATTGGATGCCTTCAAAGTGCATGGCCAATTGAAAGTGAGAGTGGTAAAATAGTCTTACCAAAGGCACCATAGGTATTAAGCAAGAGGGAGCACAATAAGGTGAAAAGTGATTGCCTCTTTTCGTAGACCAAATGGGAGTAATGCATTCATTGAAGGGTGCCTTCACAAAGACCAAAAAGAAAGGAGAGGAACAATTATATGGTCTCAAGACACATGATTGGCACAAGATACTATAGGTATATAAATATTTGCTTTTTCATTTTCTCTTTGTGGTACATAATTTGTAAGCTCATATACTAACTTCCATTTTTTTCTATGCATAGTTTATTCTTTCGACTGCTATAGTTGGTTGGGGAGACCAAGAAGGTGAGAGATGCTATTTACAAAATGGGGAGCTGGGTGAGGTATGAATCTTCTCTTCAATTCACCAAGTTATATTGCTTATTTAGAATTCTCATGCACTCACAAGTTATGTATTGGTAAATAGTACACATAATTGCTATGTATGTAGGTACATATCCTTAAAGGAGATAGATCCTACATCCATTGAGATGGCTCATCTCAATGCTATTGAGGCAGTGTGTATGATCGAGGACAACTTCCCTAGAACAATTCTCACTAGCCAATTGCATCTTGTGGTACATTTGGTTGATGAAGTGGTGTTGTGTGGCGCTATTCATGTTCAATGGATGTTTTTCCTTGAAAGGTTCGTGAAAACCTTAAAAGACTTTTTGTGAGACAAAGAGGAAGGTGAGAAGCAAGCATGGTAGAGGGATGGTTGTTGCAAGAGTATCTTGTGTATATCTCAAAACATCTTCTATCTCACATAGATCCTTTCATGCCACGATTATGGAGCAATGAGGAGGATGACTGACTAATCTCACTAATGTGCCTCAGGGAAAAGGAAGGTAACGAAGACTGGATGAAGCATTATGCCACAAGGTAAATACATTCTACATTCCAAATAGTTCCATCATGGAGAAGTGGATTGGGAGATACAAGGATGCAATCAATAGGTGAAAGGATGAGAGAAGAGCTTTCAGAAGAGCAAATAGACGCTTGCCATTCCTACCTATCTTGGAACCTCTACTAAATGTGATTAGTATAGAATGGCTTCGTATGGCAATATCGAGATGGCATCACAAAATGGAGAGATGATTTCAAGAGAAGAGCATGAGTATGCAAGAGGATGTGACCCTCAAGTAAGTACATTCTTCATCTCTATCTCATCACATATATACCTTGTTTAATGCACTATATATACTAAATGTCATGCTTTTGTTTAAATTATGTTAGTACAAACTATATAATGCAATATGGTCAGAGGGAAGGCACTTTGGCACGAAGTGTGTGGATTCTAAAAGAAACACATTTGATTATGGTGTGAGGCAACTTTTGAGCAAGAAAGTCGAGCCAGTAGAGTAGACATGATACCAATGTCATATATGACAATCTTGAGTATTGTGGAACTATTCATGATATTATTGAGGTTGGATTTAGAGCATTTAGTCTATTCATCTTTGATGTCAAATGGTTCAAGGTGGTATATAGAGGTGCTCAATCAACTGTGAAGAAATATCCAAATGGGTCCTTCCAAATTGATTCCACCAAGTTTTGGAATGATGAGAAAGATATCTTCATACTACCTCAACACTGTCACAAAACAGGTTAGTAACCCAACCAATCCCAAATTAAATCTTGATGTAGTATAATAAAAGTGTAACCCCTTTGCTTTGTGATATTAGGTTGTGTTTCACATCGATCGAATTGACCAAAGTGGTGGTATGTTATACAAGTTTCCCCTCGTTCAAAACATATCTTTCAAGATCAAGATGTGGAGGCCGAATCTTTGGATGAGGTACAAGTACTACCTCAAATCAGCTCATTAGAAGAAGATGAAGAAAATATTTTGGACGGGGCTGATGAGACAATGCTTCATTGGATCATGATAGTGATATTGATATTGATATTGATATAGAACTCCATCTTTTCATTGAGCTTCCATTAGATATAGACATTGATAAAGCAACACATATGGATTTATTACAAGATGGGATAGATTCATGATCTTGACATTGTTTCACTTCTCAAAAGTTTTCAACTATCTTTTTTTTTGGCTTGAAACATGGCTCCAAGGGTTTTAATGGATGATTTTTTAAAACTATATATCATTTTCTGTGTGCATGTGACATGTATTTTCAGAATTCAGCATCCAACAACTCTCTGGAATTTCATGCAGCAAAAATATCAACGTATCTTCGCTGCTATCTTCATTGTTCAGCAATGAAATCATAGTACAGCAATAAAATTTTGCTGCTAAAGGTGCTGCTCATCAACAGCGAAATTTCGCTCTATAAACGCTGTGGAGTAGCGAAATTTTGCCTGCTAAGAGCACTGCTGTGAGCAGCGAATGGAATCCCTGACATCCCGACAAAAAAAGCATTGGCGATTAAGTATCCCAATATGAATTTATCGAGTAGTACTCATTTTTTTGTGCCCAGACATACAACATCTCGGAGCGCAAGAAGTCTCCGTGCGAGTTGTCTACTTGTCCCTTCAGAATTCTCCCCTCACCACTTGCTTTTACTAACACCATTATTTTACTAACCCGTCCTTAATAATACAACCTCTACCACTTGGATACTAGTCATTAAGTATTCCATGCTAGTCTACTCATTCAAGTATTCTGACTCCTCTAATGAGGATGTCCCACCGTTGCAAAGGTGACAAAACAGAAAAAACACAAAAAAACGAGTACTACTAGGCACATACAAGAAAGATGCAAGAAGGTTCTTGGGCACCCACCATTGAGATTGTCATGATAAAGGTGAGAGGTCGGGGTGCTTGCACTGTGGGTGGTCGAGGATATAGAGTTGAGGAGGATTGTCGGATGGCGAGGCTTGATTATGATTGTTGGAGGGTGTCGGTAGTAGTGCCCGTTCAACCGGGCATGGTAACAGGGGAGACTGCCCGTGATGAGGATGGGGCATGAGGGCAGTCGAGGGTGAGGGTGTGTGGATGATTTCCTCTTGGGGACATAAGAGGACAATGGCCTTTTTGTCATTGATTTCCATGGTGGTCGTTTCTTCATGCCAATTGATTTGGCAGTTAGTGGCATCAATCCACTCTTTTCCAATGATAATCTGGCATCTATCTAGACCCTAAGGGTGGTTGTTTCAGGTTGTGGAGCTACATTTACACTTAGGGTGTTAAGTTAGGCAATGGTCGACTCCATAGCCATGACATTATGGTGTTACTAGTAGGCTTTTCTTTTGAGGGCATTCACCCCAGCCCTGGTATGAGATCACTTTCTTGAAAAACTCTTTTGCACAGTCGGGGTTGGCAATTCGTACTAGCTCATGTCCCCTCTTAGTAAATAGTGCAGTCTCCTCCAAGGTATCTCTGTAATTCTTGTTGAACATTTTTTCATTCAAAAGGTATTATCTACTCCCTCGCTCAGGCAAGCCATTGATCTTGGCTTGGTATCGAACTTCGACTGCAATGCATTTATGTTTAAGAAATGTATTATCAAAACATGGCATTTATGTTTAAGAACTTCGACTGCAATGCATTTATGTTTAAGAAATGTATTATCAAAACATGGCATTTATGTTTAAGAAATGTATTATCACAAAACATGGCATTTATGTTTAAGAACTTCGACTGCAATGCATTTATGTTTAAGAAACGCATTATCAAAACATGGCATTACTGTGGTTTGAGAATGAGGTGTGAAAATACCTTGAAAATCAATTTGAGAGGAGTACCATGGTAAGCTTCAGCCACTTCAATCTATTAGGTCCCCGATGAGTAATAACTTTCTCGGCCCATACACAATCAGCATCACTAAACTTTGACAACAAGGATTGTGGATCGACAAGGACCACACGTTGCATCATAAATATATCATGTGTCGTTGTGTTCAGCACATGAATGGTGGTGACCCTGATAATTTTGCATGCATACAAAATAAGGTAAATGATGACATATAAGATGTTTGTTCATTTAATACATAAAAAAATAATGTACAATCCACTTACTTGTTTATCATGCATAACACCAACAAGAACTCTGCCTACTCCTCCTCAAGGAATCGGACCACTCTACAAATCACCTTGGGAACCTTCTCTCTTTCAACTTGATTGGTTTTTCCCCATTCTTGCCACGCTTTGAGTCGATGGTTTGCCATCCTAGATAACAAATATCTTCCCAACCATGTGTTGCCATCCTTCCATCTCCTCTAGTATCTTGTCAAACTTAGCTGACAATGATAGGTTGTGACTGCACTTTGACGTTTGAATGGAAAGGGCTCTTGGCCAAGAAATCCCTCAGAGACCATGAATGCCACCATTGTCAAACTGGTATGTGCTCTCTTCCATGCTTTTAATTAACCCCTTGATGGAATCCTCGTTCATATGGATTGCTAGGTTTTCAAGGAGGTGACAAAGTGGCACTCTAGGAAGGCAGTTATGATTATCAACCAAGTGGTCCTCCACCCAATTCGTGGAGATGTGTATCACAACCACTTGGCCGAAACTCTCCTTTACGGACTCCTCTTCTTCGGCAATCGTGGCACTACTACTGTGGCAAGCATTGAAGAATATTGAGAAACATGGACCAAGGCTAGGCTTAAGTTAAGGTGGATTAAAGCAAATGCTAAACATGATTAAGATAACATGAGCAAGAGTAAAGAATAATAAAAAAGAGATAAACAAGAAATGCAACCAAATGGACTTACTTTGAGATTGCTTGAGATGAGTTGATTGTGTTTACGTTGCTTGAAGGTGCCCCTTTTATATGAGGTGGCTAAGTTTTTTGAGAGCTCATGTGGGATAAATTAGCTTTGATGATGTGGTAACTTGCTAGATGACCTTGTACCTTACTCACTCCCAACCTCTTCCTTGTGCTCTTTGGCACCACATTTCTCAACACCCCCCCTTGGTGCCAAATCTTTGGGATGCTCAAGGTGGTTGGATGTTGGTTACATAATGTTATTTGAATTTTTCCTTTCTACATTCCCCTATGTGTTATGAGCAACTTTGGCCCATGTGCTACTTTGGCACTTCCCCCCTTTAATGCTACTTTGGCTCTTAGGTGAGGGATAAATTTCTAGCTTGGGTATATCATCGGTCCTAGAGGCTGGTTACAAGCACTTTTTGTAGGAAGTAGGATTTTTTACAATAAATTTTTGTTTAAGACTTGGGTAGTAATTGGTAGCTTCTTTGTTGCTTCGTTCTTTTCTGCATCTCTTTCGCTTTTTCTTCTTGAATTCTTTTTTTCTTTTTTCATTTTGATATTTCCCTCTTTATTGTGCCTTTCGTTCTTTTTCTTACACACTGGTGCGACATTATGTCATGCAACGGGTGGTCTTACCATGAGCTTCTTGTCTCTATGGCAGTGTCTAGGACCCCAAAAAATGCGAACACAAATGAAATATTTTTGCGGGAAGGTCTTAGCCTGTATGGCTAGTGTTTAATCCCAATGCAAAATATGAAAATAAAATATGTGTCACTAGGACATGCAATATGCATGCGGATCACACTTATTTTAATGCAAGAAAATGTGTGATTAAAAATTGAGTACATGGGCACCAAAGTGTGCCGTCCTCTTCCTTCTTCTCTTCCATGCAACCCTTTCTTGGAGCATCATTGTGAATGATGCTCCAAAGAAGGAGAGGACGGCACCAAAGTGTGCCGTCCTCTTCCTTCTTCTCTTCCATGCAACCCTTTCTTGGAGCATCATTGTGAATGATGAACGACCACCATGAAAAAATCATTGTAGCACAGGTTATACAATGTATTGGTGTGCAAGCCTTACAATTTATCAACACCCACCACAAGATTTTAATTTCCTCCATAGGAATAGCCTCTAGAAGAAAATGTATATGTATATATATATATATATATATGTATATATATACATATATATATATATGTGTGTGTGTGTGTATATATATATATATACATATATATACATATACATATGTATATATATACATATATATACATATACATATATATACATATACATATATACATACATACATATATATATGTATGTATGTATATATATTCACACCATAAGGTTTTAAAACTTGCTATTTTATGTGAACCACTAAAACAATAAGGATGCGACCTTATCCACCTTATCCGCGTGGCTATTGGAAGGCTTCGCAAACTAGTTGCAAAGGTCGTGGTGCCTTCTTTCTTCATCCAGAGGTCCTCATTGCTTTGCTTGTGCTTTTTTTGTTTGACAATGGTGATTTTTATAAGCTCTGTTGATGTTATGCATCGGGTACTCATTGTTAGTTGCTATTCTACAAATGGCCCGACCTGAGAAAGCAGCGCACAAGAAGCCCAGTGCTGCTGAGAGCCCTGAAGAAGGAAATTATAAGAGATAATTGATGAAAAATTATAAGAAGGAAATTATAAGAGATAATTGATGAAAAACGGGTAGAGGGAGAGAAGACACACACAGGAGAAAATCCTAATGTATATTGCAAACCCTAACCATAGAGGGAAGCCATCTCCCTTCTCACACAATGCATAAAGCCATAATCCATAATACACAACACACACTATGTGTTGTGTCCACACACAGCTAACCCTAGCTAATGTCCACACACTATGACCAGCTGGACGCTGTCTCACACATGTTCCTACCTAACATGCCAGCACATAGTGCAGCTGGCACAAGCTGACATCGAGCTTGAATCTCAACAGCCCCTCTCAAGCTCATGATGTACTACCATAGATGAAGATGTAGATGAGCTTGGGCTATCAAAGCTCTCAACTCTCAACATCCCCCCTCAAGCTCATCCCACACGTACTCCCAACATATACGGAAGTACTCAAACTTCTCCCTGCTAAGTGGCTTTGTAAAGATGTCAGCCACCTGCTCTTCAATCTTCACATACTGCAAGTCTACTGTACCATCCTCTCTGACAAAATGATAGTGGACCTCTATGTGTTTGGTCCGCGCATGAAAAATTGGATTCTTGGCCAACTGTATGCTGCTCATGTTGTCATAATGAATGACAACCTTGCCATTAATAGGCTCACCCAAATCAGCCCCCCCAAGAGACTCTTTAACCATACTCCTTCACATGTAGCAATGGCTACACCCCTGTATTCAGCCTCTGTACTAGATAAAACAACAGTAGGTTGCTTTTTGCTACTCCAACTCATCACTGCACTTCCAAATGTAAAGGCATAACCACTAGTAGACCTCCTGTCATATGAGCTACATGCCCAATCTGCGTCTTTGTAGCCATGTACATCCAAGCCTTTACCATGCTCATAAAGAAGACCATAATGTGCAGTGGTCTTTATGCATAATGTGTCTCACTGCATCCAAATGAGGTTTTCTAGAGCTCTGCATAAATTGGCTTACTAGCCCCATAGCATAATTGAGATCTGGGTGTGTGATAGTCATGTAAATAAGACTGCCAACTATTTTTCTATACATAGATGGATCATCCAACTCTTCACCAAAATTAGCCCGCAACTTTACATTCTGCTCCAAAGGTGTACTCATTGGCTTACACCGTGTCATCCCATATTTTGCCAACATATCCAATGCATATTGGCGTTGCACTAACCATGTACTTGCATGGTCTTTGATCACTTCAATCCCAAGAAAATATCTCAATTCACCCAAGTCTTTCATGTTAAACTGCCCACTCAATGCCTTCTTGACATGCATAACATCTGTAGCATGATATCCTGTGAGACAATCAAGTCATCCACATAGATGACAAGTAAGATAATCCCATGATCTGTTTTCTTCACATAGAGTGAAGAATCTGCTGAATAAACCTGAAATCCAAGAGAGATAAGATATCGGCTTATCTTATCACTCCAAGCACGAGGTGCTTGCTTCAAACCATATAATGCTTTCTTTAATCTGCATACATGAGTGGGATACTTCGGGTGTACATATCCTTCTGGCTGTCCATATAAACTTCCTCTTGTAGATCACCATTTAGAAATGTATTTTTCACATCCATTTGATGTATTTCCCAACCATTTGCTACAGCCATAGCAATGACTGCTCTCACTGTTCCCATCTTTGCAACTGGACTAAATGTTTCATCATAGTCTAAGCCTTGGATTTGTGCATAACCCTTAGCTACCAATCGCGCTTTATGGCGCTCAATGGAACCATCTGATTTGCATTTCACCTTATAAACCCATTTGCAAAACCAATGACATTTTTGCCTTGTGGCAACCAAATCCCATGTTTCATTATGAACCAAAGCGTCCATCTCAACATCCATTGCCTTCTCCCATACATGCTTCCCAATAGCTTCTGTATAGCATGTAGGTTCCACATGCTTCACCAAAGAGGTCATATATACGTAATGCATAGCAGCAAAATCACGATATGTCAACCTGTCAACTGGATACCTGACCCTTTGGGATCTCCGCAATGCATGCGGATCACTCTGAACACCTGTCACTCTAGCATGTGGAGGCACATATCTATCCTGCCTTGCACCAGGTGTGCGTAAAACTAGTATGCCAAGTTCCTTATCCAAACTCTCTGAACTTGAGGACTCATAACGTGTAATGCCAATTTCTTCAACCTTCTTTTTCCCTTTATCCACAGCACTACTCCCAGTGCTTACACTCTCATGTCTCAAGCGTCCTGACCATGGACATATAGTGCTACTCTCAGACTCTGCTGGCCCAGACATAGAAATAGAACTTGCTGGCAAGTTCACATGCACATCAGCATCAATGAAATCAATGACACCCTCATCCTTTGCTTTGTACCAACTAGCAAGTTCATCAAACACCACATCTCGTGAGATAACCGCTTGCCTAGTTTGTGGATTGTAACATTTATATGCCTTGCGATCCTGTGCATATCCAACAAACACACACTTTTCTGCCTTAAGATCCAACTTCCTCCTTCTCTCATTAGGCACATGTACATAAGCTATGCAACCAAACACTTTGAGGTGTCCAATGTCTGGCCTAAAACCTGTAAGCCGCATCTCTGGCGTACTTCCATGTATGGTTGTTGTGGGTGTCTTATTAAGTACATACACCGCTGTGGCACACGCTTCTGCCCAATAATAGTCTGGCAATGCTCTTTTCGTTGAGCATTACCCTGGCCACATCACAAATGACTCTACTCTTCCTCTTAGCAACACCATTTTGCTGAGGTGTGTACCTGCAAGTTAACTGCCTTCTTATGCCATGCTTTCTCAAGAAATTCTCAAAAGCATGTGAGGTGTATTCACCACCTCCATTTGTCCTCAAACATTTTATCCAAGAGCCATATTGCTTCTCTGCAAAAGCTTTGAAGTCCATAAACTTTCCCAACACTTCACTTTTCTCTCTGAGAAAGTAAATCCAAGTCATTCTGCTGAAATCATCAATGAATGTCACATAATACAAGCTGCCTTTAATGGATGGGTTTTATGCAGGACCCCATACATCGCTATCTCAAGTGGCCTGCTACTCATGTTGCCTTCTTTAGGAAACGGTAACCTCGCCTGTTTTCCAAACTGGCAGGCATCACAAACATGCATATTCCCATCATACTTGAATCTAGACAGCCCAGTAACAATGCCTCTTGCCTGTATGTTCTTTAACCTTTGTATGTTCATATGTCCAATCCTTTTATGCCACATGTCAATGTCCTGTACCACATTTTGGATTTTAGAGAACATGGCTAATTTCAACTTAGGAATCCCAGCATCCAACTTAAATAACCTGCCTTCTTTCTTGCCTTTGGCAATGACTCTACATCCATTTTTGACAAAGCAACCATGCTCGTTGTTGAAACGAACCTGTAAACCCTGTTCCACCATTTGACCAACTGAGGCCGAACTTTTTGTAATCGAAGGCACATACAAGACATCTACCACTATAGACTTTGTTTCACCATTGTGCATAACCAATGGTACACTTCCACCAACATGTGTGATAGCATGTTGGGTATCATCTCCTGTCTCCACATAGCCTTTCACATCCATAGGCTTCATATGCACAAACCATTCGCCATGACAAGTCATATGGTTTGATGCTCCAGAGTCCATATACCAAGTGTCATCACTTTCACCATTTGTCATCATAGATCCCACAACATGTTTCATTGGCAAACAAGTGATTTGCACTCCCTTCATTACTGCTTGATGCATAATTTCCACCACTTGCATAATTTCCACCATGTTGTGCATAATGTCCACCATGTTGTGCTCTACCCCCTCTCAAATCATTTTGTTTGGCGGAAACAATCACGTGCCATATGACCAAATTTCCCAGACAGTAATGGCATTCCACATTTTGCATAGATGTTTGTTGGCCTTGCCAAAGTCCCACGAGGATTACCTCTACCTCTCTGAGGTGTATATCCACGACCACCTCACTTCTTTATCTCTTGTACACATAATCATGGATGCTCCTTCCTTTCCATTTCACATTATGAATCTGTTGTCTCAACAATTGAGACTTGCGAGCACTAGTGTCTGTATCAAACAGCTTTACCAATGTATCCCATGCATCCTTGGGATTCTCAGCATCATGTATATGTATGAGTATAGCATCCGAGATACATATAGACAGGTAATGCAAAACTTTGTATGCTCTTTATGACCATTGCTTATGAGGTACGACCTATTGCTATGTAGGTTGTCGGGGTGGCTCCGCACATGTAACAAGGTTCCAAAAACCTTTTCCCTTCAGAAAGCTTTTAATCATGTACTTCCATGCTTGGAAGTTCTTCCTATCCAACTTTTCACCCACAATCTGTGTACTGGGTTATCTGACATATTTGCTCAATGCAAATGTACCTTCTGCACACGTCCAAATCTGTAAACGAGCCTTCCTCAGCTCAACCACACTCTAATAAGTGTTCCAGATACTCCAAAGTACTCAACAAACTTCACTTTTGATGTAGAAAATCAAACTGATTGCATCCAAAATGAACTGACATACACAGTCCGAGGTACCCTGTTTTGGTGCGCTTTCCAAGGCTTCAAATTGCAATGTAGTGGTTCAATCAAGTGTGGATAACTTGCATTGACACCTAAACAAGCTCAATGTTGCATATCAACACCAACCAAGGTGCGTACATACCAAATTTGTCAGATCCCCTTCTCTGTTTTGAGAAAAACCAGTAAAACCAGTATTAATCCCGCTCTAATTTCTTTAATCCTTGTCCAAATTGAGATCCCAGGCATTCATTATCTTAGCAATGATGTGTACTAGCTCCGTGTAAAAGGAATTAGTCTAATTGTGAATAACGAGTGAGTAATTAGTCGATTAATCACTCACTGTCTCACTAATCACTATTAACAGCTCTGCTAATCCGTCATTGATCAGCTCAAATCTTTATGTTGCTCTAGGTTGAACTTGCAAAGACCTTCTCCGCTTCAATATATACCCGATTGCTAAGCTTCCCATGCATTCATATCATCCATTTGGCATTAAAAGACCTCAACTTGTGAATTATTTTCAAAAAAATGCACTCCTAGCCTGCAGAGATCAGTGCTGCATGCTTGTAGGGATTTTTGGAGAGTTTGTACACACTAATGATTGCTCATAAGTCTTAGCAAAGACCTAAGTTAGGTTGCCAACCAGTCAATGCATTGATTTGATGCAAAAACCTTCACAAATCGCTTCAATTTTGAGCATATACTCACTGTTTTGGAGGAGGTTTCAAAACCAGAATTTTTCTCTTAATTTAATGTATCAATCTTGTTCCAGATTTACTCTAGGGTTTGCACATGAGTTGCCAATACATTAATCCTTGTCACATACATGTTCCTTTGCCAGATTGCATCCATTTGCACAATACATCACTGCTTTCAAGCTCCAATGGAAAGTTTGCAAAAAACCAAAATTTTCTTTTGGTTTGGGCAACCCTGATTTGCCTTGTTTGTGTTTGAATCACCTGCAATCCGCTCAAGGGTGTTTAGTAGTCCTTACCCAGTAGGCCAAGCTCTCAGATTTGATGGAAATCGGTGTGCTCCAAGCTTCACAGCTTCTTCTCCCTCTTCTCTCACTCACTCATAAACTCTAATAGAGAGCACCATGATCTGATACCATGATGAAAAACAGGTAGAGGGAGAGGAGACACACACACAAAGACACAAACATAGGAGAAAACCCTACAAACCCTAACCATAGAGGGAAGCCATCTCCCTTCTCACACAATGCATAAAGCCATAATCCATAATACAGAACACACACTATGTGTTGTGTCCACACACAGCTAACCCTAGCTAATGTCCACACACTATGACCAGCTAGACGCGGTCATTTATGTCTCACACATGTTCCTACCTAACATGCCAGCACATAGCGCAGCTGGCACAAGCTGACATTGAGCTTGAATCTCAACAATAATTTTATCTCTATACACTGGGGTCCCTTACTTGGTATGGTTGATCATCGCTAGGGAGACTAATAGCGTATGACCTACCTCTGTGATGACTGCATTCGATTTACTCATTTCTACATATCAATCAACGCAAATTTCTCCTTCATTTTCCCGAGCCTGCAGCAACTGTGCTTCTTCTTTGGGTCAGAATTTGGTATTGGGAGAGGTTTGGGCTGCTTTGGTGGTGGCGGCTCCTACCAATTTTCAATTTTCTTTGTGTATCTCTTCCCTCAAATTTCACCCAAATTTTCTAGTGGGATCTCCCCTTGTGGCATCAACAATGTGCTGCCAATGTGGCTTTGCTTGTACTAGCCAGTGTGCACGTGTTCTTAGAGCAGGGAGGTGTATTGGACCACCTTCGTTTGAAGAACAAAGCTAATGTGCGGCAAATCTGAGGAAGTCAAAAATCTCGTCCTTTCTTTTAATTTTCTCTATCTTCCCTTGATTACCCTAATGCTTAAATGCAAGTGGAAGACCTCTCATGCTTTCATGGTCATCCATCTCCTTCCTTGTGTAGCAGTCCTTCTTTTTGAGACCACTTAGCAAGTGTAGGAGAGGGATCTAATACAACCTATCAACCTAGACTAATGCAAATCTAACCTATTCACCTTGCCAAGTCTAGCCGACCCGGCTTTGATACCATGTTGAGAAACATGGACTAAGGCTAAGATTAAGCTAAGGTGGATTAAAGCAAATGCTAAACATGATTAAGATAACATGAGCAAGAGTAAAGAATAATAAAAAAGAGATAAACAAGAAATGCAACCAAATGGACTTACTTGATATTGCTTGAGATGAGTTGATTGTGTTTATATTGCTTGAAGGTGCCCCTTTTATATGAGGTGGCTACTAAGTTTCTTGAGAGCTCATGTGGGATAAATTAACTTTGATGATGTGACAACTTGCTAGATGACCTTGTACCTTACTCACTCCCAACCTCTTCCTTGTGCTCTTTGTTGGCACCACATTTCTCAACAAAGAAGCAGCCCCCAAAGCTAATTCCAATTGAGAGGTGTCGGTTACCTCTCTTGATCTGGATTTCTCATGAAGCCCTTCAATTGCAATCGAGTCTGATGAGGCATTTTGCGTTGATGGGGAGGCATGTGAAAGCGAGTTCTTTTTGAAAGGGGAGATTCCTTGACTGAAGAGGGTGTGTTGAAGGGGGAGCGGCATGAGGGCTCGTTGAGGAAAGCTCGTTGAGGAAGGAGGGGGGGTGTGAGGGCGCATTGAGGAGGAAGAAGGGCTCACTCGGCGCTGTTGTGAGCCCTCTTGTGGTTGTCCAATAGCTTTAAATCCATTCAATACGCACCATGTGCGAGGCACACAAATGCCACGCAGAGCTATCACATGTAGTGCCCGTGGGTTGAGCATTACATGTGATGCCAATTCATTAGCGCCATGTGTAATGCCTGACCGGAGCTCGGGCATTACACGTGGCATGCTACCGCATGTAATGAATGTCCACGTAGCTAGTGGAGAGAGAGAGAGAGAGAGAGAGAGAGAGAGAGAGAGAGAGAGAGAGAGAGAGAGAGAGAGAGAGAGAGAGAGAGAGAGAGAGAGAGAGAGAGAGAGGAGGTGAGGGAGAGAGAGAGAGAGAGAGAGAGAGAGAGAGAGAGAGAGAGAGAGAGGAGGTGAGGGAGAAAGGAGAGAGGGAGGGAGGCAGTGAACAGCTCTCACCCATCACACAAAATAGACACAAAAATAGGGTACCAACGCAGCAAAGTATATGCTTAGGGCTTTACCCCTCACCATGAAACCTACAAATTATGCTCTCTTACCAAGAAAAATAGCCCACTCACTCACAATGAACTTGGCACACAATAGATGTCACCATCCTCACTCTCATCTTCTTCCTCCATAGCTAATTTTGCAAGAAAGAACAAGAAACAAGAAGGACAAGAGAGAGGGTTGTGCTAAAATGAGAGAGATAAAAAAGTGGAAGAAGCATGCACATAAGGAGTTGTGCATAACTTTCTCAACCAACTCCCACTACTTTACTTGATATTATAAAAACTTAAGTACATCTTTGGCCTAAGGTTCATGAGACCTTTCATTTTTTTACAGCATAAAGAACTAAAAGTATTCCACAACCTTCCAAAAGTTGAAAACTCACACACTATGGCTTTTAAATGTTATGCGGACCCACTATATTTGCCATGTCAATTTTGTTAAAATTACAGCAATGTGATGAGCTATGGTGGATCAAATGCAAGAATCAACATCATTAACAAAGAGATTAGGTGATAATTAACATGTGATTAGTGAGTAATTAGCTGATAGCTTAATGTAGGCATGGATAATCAAAAACCAGCAAGTTCTCATTAGGCCAATGCCTCAATTTATAGAGTTTACATCCAAGCATCTAATCCCACTAATTTCTCCTTGATTCACTCCACCTCTTTTTCTTGATTCTCTCCACCTCTCCCAGAATATCTCCACACCTCCTAAATCTTACCCTTTATTCTCTCCCAGTAGATTCTTCTCACCTTTTCACAGGTTCTCTCACATTTACAGATTCTCTTTTACAGCCTCTAGCCAAGGGCTTGTTCCCGCACACACCCTATTCACTTGTATATTTCAACACCTCCCCTCAAGTGAATATCTCACTGTAGACTTGATCAAATCAAATTCTGACTTCACCAGCTTGTAGAGCATGCTTGAAAACCCCTGGGGCTAAGAGGAATTAGACCCATTGCAACTGGAGAAGAAGAGATGTCATTTTTTCTCAGAAAAAAAGGCACCTGCAAATCAGTGAAAAACGGCAGCTACGCTTGGCGGTTTGGAGAAATTTCTTGATGAGTTGAATCGTGGGGAGTATAGCTATGTTGGGCTAGAAGCATTTCCCCTAATGTTTCTCCTGGAGGGAGATCAAGCCTCTCCACTGGCTGGGGATGCAGAGGTTAGTTGAAAAAGAGATGAAAATATTAATTTTCTACTAATCCTAATTAGCCAAGTGATTAGCAAGATAATGGGCTCACAAATTGATGGATTCTAGGCTAGGCTATGATACCATGTTAAAATTACAGCAATGTGATGAGCTATGGTGGATTAAATACTAGAATCAACATCATTAACAAAGAGATTAGATAATTTAGTGAGTAATTAACTAATAGCTTAATGTAGGCATGGATAATAAAAAACCAGCAAGTTCTCATTAGGCCAATGCCTCAATTTATAGAGTTTACATCCAAGCATCTAATCCCACTGATTTCTCCTTGATTCACTCCACCTCTTTTGCTTGATTCTCTCCACCTCTCCCAGAATATCTCCACACCTCCTAAATCTCCTCATGCTACCCTTTATTCTCTCCCAGTAGATTCTTCTCACCTTTTCACAGGTTCTCTCACATTTACAGATTCTCTTTTATAGCCTCTAGCCAAGGGCTTGTTCCCGCACACACCCTATTCACTTGTATATTTCAACAAATTTACAAGATGTATTTTTACAATAAAGCTCATCAAATAAATGTTTTTAGTAGCCAAAATGCTAAAAATGTGTCGATGTAGACCATAAAATTGTGCCAAAATATGCACAAAAATAGGGGTTATCAGGGAGAGAGAAGGGAGGAGAGGGAGGCGAAAGAAGAGAGAGAGAGGAGGGAGGAAGAGAGAGAGAGAGAGAGAGAGAGAGAGAGAGAGAGAGAGAGAGAGAGAGAGAGAGGCAACATGATTTTTTAAGTTTTTTTTCTCAAATCGAGCCTATTTTTTAAGGATAATAAGTAGTTTAGTTTTTTTGGTCAATATGGGAGTGGTGATTTTTTGAATTTTTTTTTTCTGAGTGGATTCCTAGTATGCACGATTTTTTGATTAGTGTGGGAGTGGTGATTATATATATATATATATATCTAGAATTGACTATGCCTCCTTGTGCAAAGCTATGGTGAGTAAGAGACTTTAATGTGTTATAGTCATCTAGGGGCATGCCACCTCTTCAAAGTTTTCATTACAAGGTCTTGCACCATGTTGTCTCACGAGTGTTTTCATTGCAGGCCTCTTCTTCAATGTTTCCATTGGCACATCAACTAAGCCTTAACTTGATGGCATTTTATGCATATATTATTTAGGAAGATGGCCATCTATAGCATTTATCAAATAAGAATGAGTCATTTATGATTAGAAATTTATGAGTCATTTGTGATTAGAAATTTATGAGTCATTTATGATTAGAAATTTATGTCTTGAGACTTCTTAATCCTTTAAGAGAGAGGAGGGAGGGAGAGGGAGAGGGAGAGAACGTTGGGATGCTAACTTTAAAAAAAAATCACAGAATTTATTTTTTGAGAATTAATAAATTTTGAATTAATATTTTAAAAAAATAATTACTTTAAAATGGTAAATTAAAAATGACCAACTTATTTAAGGGTGTTAATCACCATTCATTTCGTGTGTCCTTGTACATGTTGTGTCATTCTTTCTTATTCTTGTGTAGCTCTTTTTTGTTCCTATTTACAATGAGTTATACAATCACATTCCCTTCTTCTAAGAAGAATCTATGTTTCGGCTAGATGAGTTCTCGTGAGTGCAAAGTTCTTACAAGAACAAGTAGCTCCCCACTCATTCTATGGATTGTAGGCAATAGTAAATATTGGGTCGCGAGAGTTACATGCTCCTCTAGAGGAAACCTCTAATCATGAGGAGGAGGAGTTTTATATACTTGAGGGCTCTCTTTTAGCTAATTACTCTGCAATAGTTGATGCTTCCTGAAACTCAGACCCATAACCAATAGCCATCTTAGATAGCCCATCCAACTCAGAATAATGTGATAGATTTATGCAATCCCTTTCAAGATAACAAAGCCGGTGCATTGGGATCATCCACTATTGCAAGAGGATATGGAAAGAGCATTTTGAAATACCTTTGGAGCATGAAGAAGGGAAAAAAATTAACAAAGATTTTGTTGAATGTCAAAGAGGTTATTAAGGTCATGGAGATTCCGAGGCAATATAATGGTGATATTGCATTTGAGTTTCCACCAACCATGGGACACGTTTAGGAATGGACTCCATGGAGCATTAGTATGATCCCCACTAGTGATCAAAGCCACAAACCTCTAACATTGCCTTTCCTAGACTATGTCCACGGAGAAGCCATTTCCTAGGTAGTTTGAAGTGTGTGAATGAACTTTGCCTTCCCTGGAGTATGTCGGCAGGGAAGCCATTGCCTATGTAGTTTGAAGTGTGTGGTGAATGAACTTTGCCCGTGTTTAAAGCACCACATGGTGTCGAATACATCATGTTTTACTGGAAGCATGCTAAAGGCACCAACCCTTGGAGAGGAGTGCAAAAATGCATCTGGAAAGCTCCTTTGCCATTGCTACTTAGTGCCGACGATGTGCATTGCTACATTTGTTATGTGATGCCCTCTGGTGAGATGATAAGTCGATTAATGATACACATCGATTTCTATCAACATAATGTACGAGCAGGCAAATCAAAGGCACTAACTGATAGAACAAAGTAAATGGTGCCCAGGGTGTTAGGGGTAGCTCGCAATGTTGGGCAAGGAAGGTACAAATGTGTGTGGCCAAAGAAATTGTAATGGCAGCGCTAGTGCAGAGTTATTAAAATCTAGATAAGTAAAGTGTGAAATTTGAACAATTTGATTTTTAGGTTTCAGAGGTCAGTCAACTGCAGCCTGGCATGGGCCTTCAAAGGAGAACTTTGGCTTGGATGCACTTATGAAGTTGAAGCAAGAGTGCACTTACAATCCACAGAAGCACGTTCTTAGGACAAGGGTCCTCAGGTGAGAAGTTCTATGTTTTCAAGATGCCACTTGGACCCGCTTCAAGGTTGGATTTGGTGAATCGAATGTGATGGACCGGCTCTGACGACCTACGACATGCGACATGCATGGATACAGTTCGACCATATGCGGTGAACAATAGATTGGGTGACCATGGCTTGTCATGTGTATGATCCAAGGTAGCATATTACCAATGTAGAGTATTAAGGTAGTTAGAGCTCGTCAAGTGTGTTACCTCGTAAATGACTAGAGTTTTCATGTAGCATGTAGTATCTTCTAACGATTGTGATATGTGAAATGAAAGAGGAGGATATGGAGGCCCAATGTCTATTCTAGGAATGCATTAATGAAGTGATGGCAAACCATGGTTGTGAAAGGAAAGATTTGTTTGGTTTCATGGCAGACGAGGCTCAGGCTAACTGGAATGCAGTTTGACATGTGTTCAATGGTGGAAAAAATAACATCCTAATAGATAGGGAGAGGCCTTGCCTATTTCATTGGGAGCAGAGCATGGTTGCCTACACAACAAAGTATGTGTGCGTTACATCTCAAGGAGAGGACAAAGCAATGTGCGAGAAGTGGGCGCATGGCTCCTACCAGCAAAGCTGCATCAGTGGAGGCTCGATTGATACCTTAATGGTGGTGCAATGGCGGTCATGTGATGGATAGGAATATGTCAGCAATAATGGACTCTTGGTTGTGAACTGGTGGCTCACTGGTGGGAGGTGTGCATAGCACATTGGGGTTCAGTCACATGACAAACATAGAGAAAAGTAATGATGGTCCAAATACCCCAAGAACAAACCTAGCAGAAAGCAAGCATGGAAGTTGTCTTGTAGGGGAAGGATATAGACGCAAGATTTCTCTTTACGATACATGTACTAGCGATATTGCAATTTTGTAAAGAACAAAGGTAGTCTCTTACTCTCAAGGTAAGCACATAGGGAGAAAACCAAGCTTGGAGAAACTAAAAGAACAAAGCTCTATAAGCCCAGCCCAAGTGGCCCAAACAGTTAATCAGGAAACTAAATAATGCATCTACCCTGGACCGATGACAAGGAAAGTGCACGTCACAAGAGACCACCTGCTGTGGTCATTGATATTGATGATGAGGCCACGCATCAACTAGAGTACAACACACATGTATGAGACTACAAGAATGCTGGGAGGCCACGGAAGATCACTTTTAAGGAGCATGATACAAGCAGTACTCCAGAAAGAACAGCGGAAGAAGTCACAAAGTGTAGTGTCATTGAGTGCAAGGTGAATGAAGAAATGTGAAAAATCCGAAGGACATGCATTGACAGCAAGGTCACATGCAGTAGAATGCCTCGTGGGGGTAAGAGGTGTGGGAAACATATAGCCAAATCTGCGAAGGGTGTGCTTGCACCATCTTTTGAAGGCTATCGCAAGCACCCTAATGGTCTCATTAGATAATGGATGTGGTTCTGCCTTGGCCACGTGCTTCATTTCTATATTGTGGAAACCAACATAGACCCAAAGCCCAATCCACCACCCAAGATATGGCTAGTTTTTCTATAGGAACTAACCTCACATATGAGGAGGTATATTCATTATGGGAAGGTGGATACCAAGTGGAGAGCGAGAATGCTGAAGGTGTTATGCCCACCCCACCAAGTAGTGATGGGGCTTCAAGGTTCTTTACAACTGTAACTTCCAAAGAACCACCATATGGATCCACTACTAACATAGAGACTAGTGGCTCAGACATGTGAAATGGCATAAGAGTCAAGTACCGCACGTCGATATCAAAGAACCACCATATGGATCCACTACTAACATAGAGACTAGTGGCTCAGACATGTGAAATGGCATAAGAGTCAAGTACCGCACGTCGATATCAAAGGAAGTGGAAAAAAATAAAGGCAACTTGGAAATGAAAGCTATAGTGGTAGAAGAAATACAGAGAGTGGAGCACAAGTATAAAGTTTTCAAGATTAAATCGCACGGGGATGATGCAAACACCTGGGAAAACATGATGTGCATGTGCAAGATGAACCGTGTTGTATGTGTCCGGATTTTGCAAATAGAGAATCTAAGAAGAAGCTGTATCTTGTATGCAAGTACTTGTACTTCATTTATTTGCGTATGCTAGGCTTGAGCCAAAACGAGAATATGTTCATCCCCACCAACCTCTCCTATTAGACCTTGAGCTTGACAATGCCTTGTCTCGTAGGAGAACCTACCCTAATTTAGATAATTGAATGCATGGATTATCAATTGACCTGTAGTATTTTGGGACCTATGTAACCTCTGTGGAAGCAACCTCATTGTAGAGGGTTCGATTGTGCAATCTCTCTCTCTCTCTCTCTCTCTCTCTCTCTCTCTCTCTCTCTCTCTCTCTCTCTCTCTCTCTCTCTCTCCCCCCCCCTCCCTCTTCCCCCTCTTGCTATGGGTTGTGCATTCTCAAGCAGTATGGTATTGTAGAACATGGTCATGTATTGATGAATGGTATTCACGTTACGAGAATTCATCAGTTCAAAATCTTATAGAAATGAGAGGGAAATGATGAGCCATTGCCATTTGTGCCTTCTCCCTCTAACAGTGAATTGGTTAAATTCTTTTATATGCCATATAACTTCAGACATTAACCAGTACACTTTACCAATGACATGCTTCTTAGTGTCCACAATCTTTCTACAAGAGGCTTAATAATGTTGACAATTTTATCAACATTTCACCAAAATGTTAGAGAGTGTACTAAAATTTGGCATCGAGTTGCAGTATCAGCGTGTTTTGAATTCTTGGATATCCAAAGATCCCACCTCCTATCTGCCACTATCTCATTCAATGCTGGGTGAACTACTAACAACCTTTGCAATACATAATATGCCGTAGCATATCTAGTGGCACAAAAGATTTGCAACCCCTTATTAGGTAACTTTGAACAAAACAAAGCATGTGAAAATTGGTGCTCTCTGATAAACTTCACCACATGGCTTGCATCTAATAAAGTGGGTTGAATGAATGACATTTTTCCAATATCCTTTAATAAAACAAGTTTATATTATGAGTAGCACATGGCACCCATGTTATCTCTCAGAATACTTTACTGATATGGCCTCGCTTGCACTCTTGTAATTTGATGCATTGCCTATGATTATTTCTGGCACATTTTTTGGCCCACCCACTCTTGCAATTGCCCGGTCATAGATTTTTTGTATGTAAGAAGAGGTCTTCTCCTTCAATGAGGTGTCTATAGCCTCTAGAAACACAGAACCTCTAGGACATATGCAAACAATATTAATCAAGGGATTCTTTTGAGACAGCTAGTCCACCCATCAATTGTAATTGTACAACCAAATGTAGGCACAAAATCAAACACTGTACGTTTCAATGCAAGTTCAGTCGTGTGTTTGATCTTGTCAAGATACCCTGTCCGCATTTTATTGTAATCAGGTAATTAAAACCCATACTTTGTTGTACTCATCAATGCATCTTGAAAAATACGATTTCAGATTACATTGAATGAAATCCCACATGCAACAAATGCTTGTGTCCATTTCAAATGTAATTCAAGCATCCCTTGCTTATCAAATGCTTCCTGCGAAGGTGTATGCTCTTTATGACTCTTCTTGCTAATAACCCTGCATCATGCATGTAGATGGAGTATTGGCAAATGGACACAATGCAAATGGAGTACTTATGGATGGACAAGTATTGGATTGACCAGCATGTGCTATTGATTCATGCGTCGGACCACAAGATGTCATACATTCACTTGTAGACAAATGTGTATTATCTTCTTCAAGTGTTTCCATTGGTCGTACTACAAAGCCTAATTTTCTTTTAATATTTACATCCCCTTTGACCTTAAGCTTTGCTACATACTTATGTAGTTTAGCATGTAAGTCAGCAGGGGGTACTATGCAATGTTCAACATTATTACCAATGCCAAATAAATGTTCTTTGATTCTAGTAACACTACATGAAATGCATGACCACAACTTTTAGCATGTACTATGCAATGTTCAACATTATTACCAATGCCAAACAAATGTTCTTTGATTCTAGTAGCGCTACCATGAAATGCATGACCACAACTTTTACACCGCATATGAGATGATGTTTTTCCTTGTCTTACCTCATCAACATAATCCCATTTTGGACCACGCACCATTTTAGCCAATTGATCTAGAAAACATGTGTGAAAGAATATTAGATATGAGCAATACCCTAATTGAACAAATTAAAAGAGGTCATAACACATATGCATGTCCATGAATGTAAGAGTGCTAGGAGCAAGGGTCAACAGTGCACTTGAGATGACTTGCTGGTCTATCCATAGGCCCAAAGTCTTTCCGCATTCTCACCATCACTAAAATCAAAGGTGCCTCCGAAGAGGGTGATGATAAGACATGGGCTACTCTAGGTTATCATGGGCCCCTCGTGATAGTAACTCCCATGCTCTTAATTAATGACTCTTGTGTTCATGGGCATGCAATATTGAAGCATCCCACTTCATGCAAAGAATAGAATAAAACGTACTCCTCGATATTTATCTTTAGAGTGTGAAGCAAGTGTTGAACACAAAAAAGATAAATCGTAAACTCTAAAAATCTCTTTAAAGTGTGAAGCAAGCTTTGAACTTTGTAAAGGATAAAACGTGCTACCAATATTTCACATTATCTTTTAAGTGTTTAAAGCAAGCTTTAAACACAATAAAAGATAAAGCCTAAACCTAAAATTATATCATCTAAGTGTGAAGCAAGCTTCGAACACAATAAAAGATAAATCCTATTCTTAAGACTTTATCTTGCAAGTGTGAAGCAAGCTTCGAACACAGTAAAAGATAAAGCCTAAACCTAAACTTTTATCTTCTAAGTGCGAAGCAAGCTTCGAACACAATAAAAGATAAAATCTATTCCTAAGACTTTATCTTTCAAGTGTGAAGCAAGCTTCGAATACAATGAAAGACAAAACTAATTTTTGTTTTCTAAAATATATGTACAAGTGTGAAGTAAACTTTATGCAGGTACACATATATCTAAACCTATATCTAAGGTTCTTTTACTTAATATATCAAAAAAAAATTTAATTTTCCAATTTTAGAAGCACTACCTTGGAAGGAAATGCCTCTTTTTTTAGCTTACGACCTTCAGATATTGAAAGTCATGCTGCACATAGTACATTGGGAATGATGTACTATTTTTATAGTGATTTATTTCGATCGATAAAGTTATTAATCGATAAATTAAGGGCCTAAAAGTATAACCCAAAATACGTGATATGTCACTGTATAATACGCTCGTATAAAGAGGGCAAATATATAAAACAGATATTATTCGTATATAAAACGAATCTCGTAACATATAATGCAACTTAGGTCAAACCTTGGTGTTATTGCATTCCAAAATCTCTTGTTTTCTTTAGACTTGATATGTTTGCTTTTGATGTTGACTTCACCTTGTACTTATCAAAGTAAGTATTGTACACAAACTTGTTAAGTTTGTAATCATAATTGTTTCCTAACAGCTTTTCTCTATAAGAACTTCAATCAGCATCTAGCCCAGCAGTTTGCATGTTATCTCATGTCATCTGTATCCTTTAATGGCTAGTAGCTTGTATAACTCAGCCTCTTGTTGTCACTTACACTTTGCTTTACATGCTACTCTTAAACATTATGCATGGAAAACTAGAATCCCTTGGTGTAATGGAAGAGCATTGGTCTAACCATAGGTCTTAGTTCAAATCTGAGAGGGATCATATCAACATGCATGTTGCATTTTCAGTATGATAGATGAATTCTATTAATCAATAGCCTTGAAAATGCTTGTAGAACAGCAACAAAGCTAAAGCATAATGACTTTCCTGGTTTTGTTGTTGAGTTATTGCTGTTGTATGTTGATCTTGGCCAAGAATGTTGAAATGGGGACCAAGATTTGGTTGAAATTACAGAAGTTCTTCAATGTTGATAAAATTGTTGATGATGTGTTGTCCAATCTTCTCAAGATTTGATTTCTACACTGTGTTTTTGTAATTTCTTGAAAAATCTACACCAATCTTTGAAAATCTGTACCAACTGCACATAATCTTGAAATATGTACCAAAATTCTCCACACTTTCTTGAAACTATATCAAATTTTTACACACTTTATTGAAAATGCACCAAATTTTTACACAGCAATTTTGAAAACTTTGCACAACAACCTTGATTTTCTGTATCACAATCTTCTTGTTGTAATCTTTCTCCAAGAACTCAAAGATTTGGCAATCTAGGGTTTAATCTTGAAGGAATAAGGGCTTAAAGGATTGATATTTGAAATTGTAGGCTCTCTAATCAAGATAATGCAAGAAAATCATTCAAACTTGGTTGCTAAAATCTCTAAAAACCTTAATTTTGAAAATCAAGAAAATTTTCAAGAAAATCAAGATCAAGAAGATCAATAAATCAAACAGTAAAGTGGATTAGGGTTCTAAAAATAGTGATACAAATTCGAAAATAATTAACACAAATTTCATTGCTAATCTTGTCAAAACAAGAAATTAGCAAATCTGAAAATTGTGTAAAAAAATAATTTTAAAAATAAAGATTAAGAAAATGCATTTTAGAAAACTAGATTAACAGTAATTCAAAAATGATTTTCATTAATCACACGATCTAGAAAATGCATTTTGAAAATTGGATTAAATATAATCCAAAAATGATTATTACTAATCACTTCCTGTAAGGTCCCTCCCAAGCCATGTATGTATGTGTCTCTTTTAATATAGATTTCAATAAGGAAAGAGAGTGTAATTAGAGAAGAGTGAGACAACAAGGCTAGAAACATTAGGAAAGTGTTAGAATAAAAATATTAGCTCCAAAAATCCTAAAAGAAATAAGAACATAAGAATAGTTCTATTAAGAGATAAGTATCCCCAAAAATAGAATTTCGATTTTAGGTGATAAGAGGTCATATTTAGAGTACTTTTACACATTTAGAGTCCATGCATACTAAAAATGAGGAAAAACAATGTGTTTCCAAAGATGGCGCGTTTGTGGCTATATACGGACGTTTTTGCCTATTCTGCCCGCGGTAGCTTGTAGACCAGATACCTTCCCGTTCTTTTGACTAGTTATATGACTATATTCTGAGTTTTTATCAGAGAGTTATGGCCGAAACAATTTGCTGTTTTTGTCAGAGTCTCTACACAGAGAAAACTGTGAGAAGGCAGCAAGTAGCCTCAAGGTAATCCTAGAGTTTGAGATGCATATATCCCTTCATTCTTATCTAATATCTCAGAAAATAAGCTTAGATTTCTATGGTCTTTCGGAGGAAGAGACCAAAACTCCATAGCTTTTCTTTTAGAGAAAGAATACTATGCTGTAGACCTGTAGGAGGAGGCTATTTTGCCATAGATCTTAGAAAGAGAGAAGAGTCACAGTATGAGTAAGAGGAGATAAAGCTTAGAGATTATTGGATGATTTTAATCAAAGGACAAGATATTAGAAGACTCTATTCTCATATGTCAAGTTCTAAAGCTCTTGTTAACAAGCAAGGACAACGAGATAAACGATAAATTTCTATAAGGTATATACATATTTTGTTTTTTATTTACATATCATTCTTAGGGGTTGAGGTATGGCCCCGGCATCTCTATTAGTTAGTTATTAATAGTGATTTATTTGATTGATTTACTATTTAAAGTTTGTATTCTCTATTAATTATTAATAGTGATTTATTTGATTGATTTACTATTTAAAGTTTGTATTCTTTTAAACAACAGTATATGCCTAAATAAAGAATGTCTTATCCACAATCTCAAGTTGAAATGTAAAAATCTTTGTGAAAAGGATTGTTTTCTTAAGAAGGTAACATGGATTCTAGTCCTATGGTTAAATGGATTGTTATCTTGGTTAAATTAAGGTATAGGTACAACTCTCCCTGCCTTGACGCTGCCCCGTTCTTGTGCTTGTATAGCCGGACAGCGAAGACGTTAGTATGGCCTGGAGTTGGCTCATGGTATCCCTCATACCATTGGGAGAATGAGGTTCGCCGATTGAGGCGAGTGATTGTGATGCTGCCTAGTTCTGAGGGCCCAGGCTAGTGCGGTGAATTAGCCCACCCTAGTGCGCAGACATCCCTCTGAGGGGCAGGAGGATCGAGCGATGGAGCCTGAGAGGGCGACAGGCCGGCTTGAGTCCTCGCCAGTGGTCGACGATAAGGTGTATGGTCCCGTAGGGTTTTGCCCAGCATGTAGAGGCTGGAAGGCCGAATTCTAGATCATCGGCGGTATAAAGGAAAAGAATAAGAGAGCCGGTTTGGCTTGTATGAAATTGATCCATGTTTAAACTTTGTTTTTATAAATCTTGTCTTTGGCATGATTGTATTGTGTAAAAAGGCTGTCTTAACAAACCTTGTGAAAAGGGCTTTAATTAAGGAACATGTTTATTTATGTCAAACAGTGTGGTAGGATTAATTAGAAAACAAATTGACGCGTGAGTAGGGTGGAAAGTGGGAGGATGGAATGCCCCGATGGCACCTACGGACGGGTGGACCCGATTAGTCGGGTAGCTTTCCAACAGATTAAGTGAAAGCCCTATGCTAGATAAATAGGTTCTTGGGCAAATCTATTCTAGAAGACTAGGCCAGCGGCTGTGCCTTACATAAGATGAGGAAAAAAGCGTTGCCTCTAGAAATCAAGTCTAGTAGTTGCCCAATTTATGATCAATTACCCTATGGGTGATTTGATTTTTAGAAGACCACGCTCCCCCTGCGGGATAGAATTAGGTCTTACCTATGAATCGTATCCTTGAATCTCTGCATGGTCAAGGTGTCGATGAGTAGGAAATTTTCTCCAAGTTAAGACTTAGTGGACTATCTTAAGTGTTTCCCCTATTTTTGGAAAAGGGGGGAACCTTACACTTCCTAAGCAAGGATCTAAGCCAAGAGCTCTGATATACTAATGTAAGAAACTAGGGTTGGCCACTCAAAGCATGGAGTGACAACATGGGTGTGGATCACCATCCAAACATCTCAAGAGGGAGAAGTTCACCATGGAAGCTTAGAGCTCCAAAGAGTAAGTGTACTCATGAAAATGTATATGATCAAAAAAGTACAATGCCCATAAGCCCTATGCCTAATATAACCCAAGGTCCCCCAAAAGTACACATGTAAATGACCCTAAGCCCAAGTGCCTATACCCCATTCCCCACGTGCATGTGTAACCAAATCTACTTCATTACACTACTAGACCTTAGAGTGTGCAATCATAGCATCTCAACGCTTTGGAACAGGCCTCAACAGTCTCATGTGCAAGTGAAGGAGGCCAAATTTTTCATAGTGACATTCCAAGGATTTTGAGCCCTTTGGGAAGAGAGGGGGGACGACGGAGGGCGTGTTTTCATTCTAGTTTACATCTTTTACTTTTCAAGTATGTAGCCCAATGATGAGCTTCAAAAAAAACCATGTAACCAATGATGAGCTTTAGAAGTGTGAATGAATGTGTCATGTAGAGCTAGCCACTTCACATTTTTGACTCTTCAAATGTGTCCTTTAGGGCTAGCCACTCTAAATTTTTGAATCTTCAACTGTGCAACCAACAAGACGAGCTTCAGAAGTGTGTATGAATGTGTCCTTAAAGGCTAGGCACGATTGTATGTTTGAAATGTGGGCATTCCATGTTCGTAACTTGTTGGGCCAAGCACCTAAAATGTGAGCCATCCATATTCTTAAACTTGTTGGGCCTAGCATGTAGAATGTGAGCCATAGGGATGAATGGGGAAAGCACATTACATTATATGAACACTTTAAAGACAAGAGGTGCCGCATGTTTAATGTGAGCCGCTCAAACAGTTTATGCATGGGCCACAATGAATGTGCCCTGGAAGGTGTTATGTGTCGTATTTTTGAGGAGTCGTAAACAATTTTCTTAGGAAAACACACATGATGCATACACGCACCTAAAAATTTGTATTTCTTAAAATTGATGGCTCACATTTTTTATGGCAGTATTTGCAAGGGAAATTCTTCCATTGGTTAATGCTGAGTTATCCACGTGGATCGGATCTCTGAAGGGTGGGTTCCAACGGTGCGCCAATGTGAGCCACACAAGCGCAGGCCGCTATGAGAGCCATCCATCCCCAATCGTCGTCCCAACCCCCTTTCAAATAATATTCTCTTCGACGGCATAATTCTCCCATAACGCAGCCTTCCCGTTAGTGCTTAAGCAGCTCAAATCCAACCCACCGTTCACTTCTCCGTGTGGTGCTGTAGCTGTAGATCAAGCAGCCATGGCCACCATGCTTAAGCCTGCCGTCTCTTTAGCTTCTTCCCAGTTCTTGGGGCAATCCTTGAAGCCGGCTGCCTCTTCTTCCTCTGCTACTGCATCAACACAGCAGTATTCACCCCTCACCATCCGCGCGGGAGCCTACGCAGATGAGCTTGTGAAGACTGCGGTAATCTCCTTCTCCCTTCTGTGCATGCTGCATAGTAAAGTCTGTGAGCTGTGATCATAGCTATGGTGGGCGGCCTCTTACTGTAATTCTGGTGGTCTTGACTCTAGAAATCGGTGGCGTCTCGTGGGCGGGGCATCCTGGCCATGGACGAGTCCAACGCTACCTGTGGCAAGCGCCTTGCTTCCATCGGTCTGGATAACACAGAGGCCAACCGCCAAGCGTACCGCCAGCTCCTGGTCACCGCCCCGGGTCTGGGCGAGTACATTTCCGGAGCCATTCTTTTCGAGGAAACCCTCTACCAGTCTACCCTTGACGGCAAGAAGTTCGTCGACTGCCTCAAAGGCCAAGGCATTGCCCCAGGCATTAAAGTCGACAAGGTAAACACATCTTTCTTCATGATCTCGAGTTGCCATTGCTACTGCTGCTTTCTTCAAGGAGATTATCGCTTCTTTTACTGTTGCAGGGTTTGGTGCCTTTGGCTGGCTCTAACGATGAGTCATGGTGCCAAGGTCTCGATGGCTTGGCGTCCAGGAGTGCTGAATACTATAAGCAAGGAGCTCGCTTTGCTAAGTGGTATGTTGATTCTGCTTTGGTTGTCTGCAATCTAGGTTAAGGAGTACAGAAAGGACGTTGAGAAGTTAGAGAGGGGGTTTCTAAGAAACGGCTACCGGAGGCTACTTGGCGAAGCCTTCGGGAAAGTATTCTCAACGTACAAGCAGGGTTCTGGAAAAGACGCATTTTATCTTGGAGCTGCTTGATTTCTGAAAAAAAATTGGAGTAATTGGATGAAAGCATGAAAAAAAATGCTTGCTCTGACCGTTTCCTCTTCAACCAATGGCAAGAAGGATTCATGTCAGGTTCGCTCAAATTTTCTCCACGAACACTAGGTACGAGCGCTGCCTGCCCTGACGGTACAAGCACCATGATTATTGGATTGATCAGACATGTCAGGGCAGGCAGCGTAAAAAATGGTGGTTGCCCCTATCACCTCGCCACTTGCATGGTCGATGATGGCCATGGTGATGATGGATTAGGGATAGGAGGTTAGGTAATCGTGTTTTCTAATTCTGGTGGTATAAGCCTTCTAAGGCGTTGATTAATCGGAGAAAGCTATCTGGCTATGCAGGAGAACTGTGATAAGCATTCCCAATGGCCCATCTGAGCTTGCAGTCCAAGAAGCTGCATGGGGGCTTGCTAGATATGCTTCAATCTCCCAGGTGTGTTACGTTAGGGCTGATTTAATTCTTAAGATTAAGGAAGGGTCTGAAATGTGAGTTCTACTATGTGCAGGATAATGGGTTGGTCCCCATTGTGGAACCCGAGATTCTGTTGGACGGAGAGCATGGGATTGACAGGACGCTGGCGGTGGCCGAGAAGGTGTGGAACGAAGTGTTCTATTTTCTCGCTAAGAACAACGTGATGTACGAGGGTATCCTCTTGAAGCCCAGCATGGTCACCCCTGGCGCTGCTTGCAAGGACAGGAAGGCCCCTGAGGTGGTTGCAGATTACACTCTCAAGATGCTCAAGAGGAGAGTGCCGCCTGCAGTCCCCGGCATCATGGTAATGCACTGTTATGCCCAACTCGGTGTTTATTTTTTTCATTTTTCTAAAATCATTTATAGGTTTTTATCCTCTTCATTATGGTTCATGGTCCATACATCATTATGCGTATCTAAGTAATAATTGATTAATAAGGCTTCTTTGTCACGGTTTCTCTCTTCCAAGTTTGGTTTCTTTTATGGAGTCAGCGTTTTTTTTTTTGGCGTTTTTGGGGGGGGGGGGGGGGGGGGCGGGGGATAGATATCAATTTATCATTTGTTTTGTTTTCGTGCTTCTTTGGAGTCAGCTTTTTTAATATCGATGCCATATTTATTCTCTCTTTAGTAATTAGGTGCTTCCAAATTTAGTTGTTATTATAGAGTCAGCTTGTTATTTTTTTAAAGGGGGTAGATATCATTTTTTTTCCCGAATGTGGGTGCTTTTATTGAGACTTTTTTTATCATCGATACTATACTTACCCTTTCTTTAGAAATTTGGTGTTTTTATGGAGTTGATTTTTGTTAATTGAAAATTTCCAATTTATCATGTACCAATTTCTACTGGATTTTTTTGGATATGCTATATATTTTCCACACACGAGTGTCAATTGTTCGCACAAGGGAGATTCGAAACCATAACTAAGACTCAAATTTCATTCTAATCACTACAATAACACGATCAGTAACGCAATCGTGTGTTAGTGGTAAGGAAAGAGTTTGAGAGTTCCTAGATGATATTTGGGTGCTTTGCAAAAAGTGCGTGAGTGGTAAGAAAGGAGGTTGAGAGTCTCTAAGTGATGGGTTCAAATCTTTCCATGTGATGCAAGAGATGGCATCTAGTGTGTAGTGTATGTGACTTGTGTATATTCAATTTGAAGCCAACAAAAAATAAAAATAAAAAATGGGGTGCTGCTATGAGTTTTTTTTGTTTTTTTGTTTTTTTGTTTTTTTTTGGGTTAATGAGAAGGGTTCACATTTCCATGCAAAATGATAATGAGGGGGTATGGTATGTTGATGGTGCAGTTCCTGTCCGGTGGCCAGTCAGAGGTGGAGGCAACCCTCAACCTCAATGCGATGAACCAGTCACCCAACGTGTGGCACGTGTCGTTCTCCTACGCACGTGCCTTGCAGAACACAGTGTTGACGACATGGGGTGGGCGTGCCGAGAATGTGGAGAAAGCCCAAACAGCCCTCCTCATCCGTGCGAAGGCCAACTCCTTGGCCCAGCTTGGCAAGTATTCCGAAGAAGGTGAAAGCGAGGAGGCCAAGAAGGGTATGTTTGTGGCAGGATACACTTACTGATTGATCCTCTCCTCTCCCCTCCCCTCCCCAAGTTGTTACCTTGTTATCGTGAGAGAAAGAGGTCCCAAGTTTTATCACATATGGTAAACCTCCATTGTTGCACTTTGAGCACTTATTATAAATAATAACGCATTTTGCTCCCTTCTTTTTTTACAAATTCCCACGGATGATGTGCACATGCACACACCTGAGATTGAGAGAGAGAGAAGAGAGAAATCACTAAATGTGGATGTGATATGAGTCTTTTTATATGTTCTCTCTCAATTAGAGAAGGTTGTTGAAAAAATGGATAACGCACACTATAGGTTAACATAAAATGGCGTTTGCCATTGAAGAAGGGATTTTTGCATTTAGAGTCATGCCTTTTGGTTTGACCAATGCACCAATCACATTTCAAAGGTTGTTGAGCCATGCCTTTAAAGAGTACCTTAGAGAATTTTTGGAGTTCTTCATGGATGACCTTTGCATACATTCCAAAGAACGTGACGAGCATGTACCTCATATATGGAAGATCTTTGAGAAATGTTGGGTTTATAGATTTTTTTTAACCCAGACAAATGTAAAATTATGGTCAAGCAAGGCAAAATCTTGGGTCATATTGTTTCTCGAAAATGGAACCTTAACAAATGCAAATAAGATTGTAGTCCACTGTGGATGTACCACGCTCGATAAATCCTAAAGGTGTGCAAATACTCATGGGTCATTGTAAGTATTATCGAAGGTTTATCTAGATGTATGCGAAAATTACTTGACCAGTTTTGCACTCCTTGTGGTTTTATATGGGTTGAAAGAATGAATCCTTTCAAAAATTGAGGAGAGTCTTCGGATCAACACCAATTTTGCAAGCCCTGAACTAGGATCCAATTTTCCATGTGCATATTGAAGCGTCGGCTTATGTGATTAGGTGTGCATATTAGTTCACCTTGGCGAGAAAAACATGGACTTTCTTGTGTCATATGCAAGACGTTAGCTAAACAATGCTAAGCCATGGTTTATGTTGTAGAGAATTTCGCCACAACTTGTTGGCAAATAAATTTGTATTCTTTGTAGACCATTTAGCTTTGCTATATTTGGTAAACAAGCCATGTGCAATCTGAAGGATTGTCCATTGGTATTTATCCTAGATTATGTCTAGTGAGCAACCTATGGGTGTGGATGAGGACCCCCCTAATGCTGCTCTATTACAAGTTGAGTTAGTGCCCAAATGGAGTGAACCCATTGTCGAATTTTTGATGACAGGATTTATTGAACACATTTGACGGACATCAACGAGCAAGAAGAGTATGTTGGAAAGTGTGCATTCTATCAGAGCTGATTGCTGGGCGACTCTACAAAAAATTATCCACTGAAATCTTACATATGTGTGCTAATCGAGAGGATTATGAACCCTTGTTGTGAGCCAATCAGCGCGTGGGTATAGGGGGATTCCACCTGTCTGGAAAACAAACAGCACGTAGGGTAATATATGCAAGGCGAGCATATACTCTGATGCAGCGACGTTTGTCAACAAATGTAGCATTTGCATCAAATACATGCCGAGCTCTAATGTCACTCTCTATCACGTAGCTATAGCACCTAAGTACAGTCGGTACATAGTTGAGTGCCTCGCCAATGGACATACTAGAGAAAAGTTATCAAACCAACAGAAAAAAGCAATAGAAGTGGAATACCTCAGAGTTCTTACACATGCACATTTTGGAGTGGCTGGTGTGGTGATTTCAATAGTGATACTACAGCAAAGAGGATTTTGTAGTCAAGACTTTGGTGGCCAACTCTCTTCCATGATGCCAATGCATTTGTTAAGTGGTGTGATGCTTGTCAACACACTAAGCTACCAATAACATTTGATTACATGCCTTTATTACCTATGTTGGGGGCATGAGCTTTTGCAAAATGGGGCATAGACTTTGTAGGACCAATAAATCCTCGTGCATGATACTCTCATATAGAGTATATCATTGTTGCAATTGAGTATCTAACAAAATGGGCAGAGGCCAAAGCGACAGTAAAGAATGCTACTTGCACTACTGCAAAATTCTTATATGAGTATATCCTTATCTTTATATACAGTATGGATTGTCGATAGAGATAGTTAGTGACAAGGGAAAACACTTCATCAATGAGGTGATTGAATCCTTGCTGGAAGAATTCATGGTCATACATCGCAAGTCAGCTCCATATCATCCACAAGCTAATGGGCAAGCTGAAAGCATGAATAAAACGCTCTGCTCTGCGTTGACCAAAGTAGTGGATCGGGAATGGATTGGGATCAAAAGCTACATTCGGTGTTATATGGGCATATAGATTCTGGAATAACTTACAAAATGTCGACTGGGACAACCCCATTTAATCTGGTCTATGGATGAGATGCCACCATGCTGCTAGAATTCTTAATTCCAACTCTGAGAGTGGCTAGAACTTTGGAATGGACGGGCAATGAATTCTCTGACCAACTAGATAGATGCTTTAGAACAATTGGATGAAGAGAGAGCAAAAGCAGTTGTAGGCATCTACGCGGAGAAGCGCAGACAAAAGAGTTGGTATGATAGGAAAGTCAAGACGAAACAATTTCAAAAGGGAGACCTTGTTCTTCTGTTCATCTGTTCACTCTGTAAAGAAACAAAAACGCAAACTGAAAAGTAGATTAAAAGTATCATGAACCATTACCTCCAGAAATGCTGTCAAGAATGGCATGCGGCCCGTTCAAGGGAAAGAAGCAGAAAAGCTGCTGGAAAGAACGACATTCAAGTGGACGCTATACTATTGAACACCCACCCAACAAACCCATGGCCCGCTGTTCGTGTCAAGCAAGACGTGAATGACATAAATCTTGATCGGCTTAATGGGCATTTGTGTAATGAAGTATCGTAGACAGCCATGGCCACAGTCTCAACCAGCTCAATTTTCTCAACTTCAAATCCAAGGCAAGGCATTATGTCTTCCCCAACTTTTTTTCGAACAAAAAATCTCTACAAACTTCATGTGCAAAAATCTCTACACACTTCATGTGAAAAAATCTCTACAAACTTCATGTGAAAAAGCTATAGGCCGAATGGCACCATACATCAAGTTTGGTTCAAGTCAAGTCGCTACTGGCTTGCATCAGTGGCATAAGAGTCAAGAGTCGCGCAGCCAAGCCAACAAATGAGCTTGCGCTTAAGTCCCGAGCTTCATATAAGTATACTCTATGTATGAGTCATAGATAATAGCAACTATGTTTGACCTGACGAGGTGAGCTGCTTAAATAAGTCGCTTATGCTGAAAGAGGTTAGCAAAACATTCGAATAGAAAGCAACATGTTTCCGGTCTTATGCTGGAAGAGGTAAGCATAAGAGTGTGCTAATTGAGTTCCTTTGTCCTTGAGAATCCCAATCTAAAGAATCTAGACTTGATATAAGCAAACTCTATAGTCTTCCATAGGCTTCTAGCCTTGCACAGGGACAATATACTTAGCATTGTATGATGTTTGCTAAGTCTCTACGACTCGTGCTGAGTGATGCAGAATTATGGCATGTACGATTTAGCCATCTGAATTATGGCAGTTTGTTACGCCTTCAAAGGCATGATATGGTGTTTGAATTGCCAACTCTTGAGACCCCTACTAGACATGTATGTGAGGGGTGTGTTCTTAGTAAAATGCATCAGGCATCATTTCAGATGAATGGAAAATAAAATGAGTCTTCCACATGGATGATTTTATGAAGTGTAATGCTTGCATTGATTCTTTGGTGATGTCATATAACATCTCTTGACAAACCTTGTACATCAGCTTTTCGAGGGACTAGGATGCCATTGGATTCAAAGGAAAAACTGGTGCAATATCACCTAGAGATCAAATTGAGTGATGATGATGAAAACATATTTCTATGGTCAATGAAAAATGGACATTGAAGGATGTGTGTGAGTTCTTGGAATTTCTATTAAATGGCATACCATCTCCTTTTCAATCAACTTGACTTTAGCCTTTCCTTTCTTCGCTGGCATTTTTTCTATTTTCTTCTTTGTGGATGCCCCAAATTTCATTGGGAGATCTCAATGGAGACATTCTGGGCAAACCCTTCTTTTTGGATATCTTTTTTCCTTTTTTCTTTTATGATGGTAGTGGTGAAATTGGATCAGGTTGAAGATCTACACGATTCGTGAGCATTAGTCTGATTACCTTTGCTCTCACCCACCATATATATGTGTGTGTATAACATGAAGATGTAAACTGCAAAAAAAATTAGGGCCATGCTATATTAGGCTCATTCTATAGTGTATTGAGTTTGACTTTCATCCATGTATATACTTTAATCACAACTTCAGATCATAACTTTAAGGATTAATTTCTAATGATCCTAGTGACATCTCTCGGATAGGAGGCCATCCCTATCTTAAAAAATCAAGTAAAACAATGAATACAACTTCCATAAAAGTAAATCAAAATCTTAATGTGGTTAATGTAGTTCCATTGGAATTTGAGTCTCCAATAAAAATCAACCAAGGAATTCTTCATTGAATCCTTGGATTCTTTCTAAGTCATGCATTCTCCAAATTTCCTCCCTAAGGTTTCTAACCTTATAGAAATATCATTGTCTTTAAGTTTCAGACACCCAATGAACTATCTTGCCAAGATTTAGTTCTTATTTGAAGATATACCTTAACTCACACATATTCTAAGGTTGATTTCCTTAACTTATCAGGATCTCCCAATATTCTATGCAGATACCTCAATCAGTTCAACATGTACACTCAATAGCAAGCTTTCACAATTGAACTACCTTTAAGAAAAAATCAAATCTTCCCTTAAAACAATGTCATAACATAGAACTCAAAGCTTTGATGTCAATGACCAAAATTTATCACACAGATTTAGTCTCTATTCATCGATATCACATCGAATGAATTCCCTAATGTAACCTTCTGGCTTACAACTTGAGCGTTCCCAGTAGCTCCTTCAAGAGCCATGGCCCACGCTTGAAATAAACCATAATGAGTCATTCACTAGTTCATCTTACTATGCATTACTTGAAGATATTCAATTATATAGATGCTAAAGACATGTACTCATGCTTGCATACTTTGAGTTAAGTCTTGTTAGCCATATTTCCTCACAAGTAATTCACCCAGCTTAGAGAAGCCTTGCAATGATCTTTTCAAGCTAAGGTACAATGGTTACAGGGTGGGTGGGGCCAAGATTCGCTCTACGCAGAGCAAAAATGGCAAAGCCCTAGCTATAGCGAACTTTTCAAGCTTTCCAAATGCCTTCACCGTGGAGAATCAGGCTATGGCGATGAGAGCTTTGATCAAACAATATTCAACCCTTCGAAGTCTCGCTATAGTGAGCTTTGCTCCAGCTGCTCCATGCTCGGATTGGCCAACTATCATCTTGACAAGGAGTCGAACAACACAGAGTAGACCTTGTTGGTGGTGGCTTGGGTTATATTGTGCTCACTACTGATGGGCAAGCTCTCCTATGGTGAGTAAACGATCCACCTCCACCTCCTCCTCCTCCTCCTCAACATGGCTACCCAAGTTCACATTAACAGAGTACTGAGAACTTATCCGATGGCTACCCAAGTTGATTTCCTTATAAGCTTAAAGTTGGGAGTAACGTGGAACTCACATTTTGTGTTTATAGCCCCAAATTTCAACGTAGCATCTATCACAACAATGTGTCTAGGTATAGGTTGTCCCAAACAAACCCAAGATTCCTCGGATATGATATTGTGACTCTGGCAATTTCCTCCGGTACGGTACAATATTGTGATTGGCTTCAGGAATAATCACTAATTTTTTTCATTCAACATTTTTTTTCTGTTGGGGAATCTAGCAAAACTTTGATAGATTAATGCTTCTCGTCTTCTCTCTCTAATGAGTCTCTAACTTATGAGGATAAGTTTTGTGGCTAGACCCCTCATTCTCTTGTATTGCACGATATTTTTTTCATTCAACATTTTTTTCCTATTGGGGAATCTAGCAAAACTTTGATAGATTAACGCTTCTCGCACTCCCTTCTCTCTCTAACGAGTCTCTAACTTATGAGGTTAAGTTTTGTGGCTAGATCCCTCATTCTCTTGTATTGCATGATAGTAACTACCAGTAACGAAAAGGTCATGGTTTCATAATTATCTCCCACACTGTGAGGTATAAAGCCTATATGGCATTTCCTTCAGTGTAACACTTGCAAGCTGAATGTATTAAAAAAACCATGATAGTAACTAAATGAGTGCTATTTATTGTTTGAGGTATTGAAAAAATCTAGCAAGGAGGAGACCATTTAACATAAAAAGAAAAGTCCATAAGAAGAGTGCAAACTTTAAACTCATATAAAAACACGGCAAAGGCCAGATAGAACAAGGCCAATAGAACAAGCTCATATAAAAACACGGCAAAGAATTTTGAAGAACTTGGCGAGCCACGTGTATCATTCCCCACATTTTGGGGACGCATGTCGAGAGGACAGGTAATTGTTTTGCATGCCATAGTTCTAGCATCTCTATTTTAATGGTTCCCGTTCTTAGCTAAGGCTCTTTACACAATGGTTGCCCAAACTTGGGCAGCACGGGCGTGTGTTGAGCTGGCCGCCACTGGGTGGCAGTTCATTGCATCCGCTAAAAGTGGGCTGGACAAAAAGTTGGCCAGCCAACTTCCCCTATCCAATGAAAAGATGCAAGGGAGAAGAGAGCTTGAGTTCTTGCAAGCACACACACTCACAAAACCCTAAAAGAGCTTGAGCTCTTGTAAGCACACATACACTCACAAAACCCTAAAAGAGAACACATAAGGTGAGAGGCTGAAATTCTTCTTCTTCTTCACTCAACACTCAACACACCATATACAAAGATAAGAGTACACACAATATGAAAGGTACTCAACTAAATACATACTAGGGTTCTCTATAGTGTGAACCCAACTAAATGAGCTGGTGCTATAACTATGCCAGTCTCTAGAATGGTTGTCACACAGTCTATCATCCCACTGGTCGCATATCACCCCCATGATCTCACCAACCATGCCAGTGGTGTAAGTGTGGAGCCTATCCCCCAGGCGGGTCATCAGTGTCCACCACCTCACTAGATGAGCTTGATATCTCAACACTCCCCCTCAAGCTCAACTCCATCTCACGTACACCAAGCAAAGCCCTGAATCTACGGAGCTTCTTTGTACCCAACGCTTTGGTGAAGATGTCAGCGACCTGATCCTTTGTGCTGACATAAACAAGGTCAGCGTCACTTGCCAAAACCTTCTCTCTGACAAAATGGTAGTGGACCTCTATATGCTTCGTGCGAGCATGAAAAATTGGGTTCCTAGCCAACTGTATACTACTAACTGTATACTGCCAACTGTATATGCTTCGTGTGAGCATGAAAAACTAGGTTCCTGGCCAACTGTATACTGCTAATGTTGTCACAGAAAATAACAACTTGTCTATCCACCACTGATAGTCCCAAATCTGCAAGTAGCTTTCTCAACCAAGCTACCTCACATGCTGCCATAGCAGCACCTCTGTACTCGGCCTCCTCTGTACTACTCGATAGAGCAACCATAGGATGCTTCTTGCTGCTCCAAGTCATAGCAGCACTCTCCCCAAAGAAAACATGAAGTCACTAGTAGATCTTCTATCTGAGATACTACCAGCCCAATCAGCATCATCTGTGTACCCATGTACACATATCTCTGTCCCAATTTCATAAAATAGTCCACAATGCAAAGTAGACCTCACATATCTCAGTATGCGTCTCAATGCATCCAAATGCGGCTTCCGTGTGGAACCTGCATAAATTGACTCACCAACCCAACAGCATAGCTCAAATCCGGCCTGGTGATCGTCATGTAGATCAAGCTTCCTACTATGTGCCTATACATAGTAGGATCCTCCAAAATCTCTCCTGAATCTGCACTCAACTTGCCATTCTGATCCAATGGCATTGAGATAGGCTCATACCATACACAACATGTCCAAGCCATACTATCTCTACAGTAATCCAATACCATCACCTCAATGCCCAAGACATATCTGAGCTCCCCCAGATCCTTCATCTCAAACTTCTGTCTAAGCAAGATCTTTACATCAAAGATCTTTGCATCATGGTCTCCCGTAATGATCAGGTCATCTACATAGATGACAACAAGCACAACCCCTCTATCACTCTGTCTCACATACAGTGAGAAATCTGCATTGGCTACATGAAAGCCAATAGTGACAAGATATTCAGAAATCTTGTCAGACCATGCTCTTGGCGCTTGTTTTAAGCCATACAAGGCTTTCTTCAACCTGCAAACATGCTCAGGGTGACTCACATCCTCATAACCAGGTGGCTGCAACATATACAACTCTTCCTACAAATCCCCATGCAAGAATGCATTCTTTACATCCATCTGATGTAAAGACCATTATTTGACGCAGCCATTGCTATCACAACTCTCACTGTTGCCATCTTGGTAGCTGGGCTAAAAGTTTTCTCATAATCAAAGCCATATGTTTGCGCATATCCTTTGGCTACCAATCTAGCCTTGTACCTGCTTATGCTTCCATCACTGTTATGTTTTACTTTGTACACCCACTTGCATCCACCCAATGGCTTTCTTGCCTTCAGGCAATTGCACTAAATCCCAAGTCTCATTTTCATATAGTGCATCCATCTCCTCATCCCCATAGCTTTCTCCCAACACACATTTCCAACAGCCTCATCAATGCATGTGGGCTCTACAACTTGCACAACTTTTGCCATGTATGCATAGTGATGTGCCACATAACCATCATAGGTAAACCTCTGCACAGGATTCTTCACTTTCCCAGATCTTCGCAGCTTTGCATTCATGGCTTCCATAGCCTTCTTTACACCAGGTGTTCTCATAGCTGGTATCCCAAGCTCCTCATCAAGGCTCATCTCTGAGCCACTAGACTCTCCATCAACAATGCCCTGCAGAAATGTCAGGCATACTAAGGGACTCAACCACTTTCTCTTTGCCTTTATGTGATGTACTAATCACATTTGTAGGGCTGGTATTATGACGTAGCCTGCCACTCCATGGTCTATCAACTGAACCACTAGATGAGGACTTTCCTGGTCCACTCAAAGACTGTGATTGTTGACTTGCATTCTATGCAACCACATTTCCACTCACATCAGCCCCAAACAGCTTCTTTTTCAACAACATACCAGCTGCTCATCTCATAAAAAACAACATCCCTGCTTACCCTCAACTCACGTGTAGCAGAGTTATAACACTTGTATCCCTTTTGCTCAAGGGAATATCCAATAAACACACATTTTTAAGCTTTTGGATCCAGCTTAGTTCTCAGCTCATCTGGCACCCACATGCACATATGCAATGCATCCAAACACTTTTAGATGAGATAAATCAGGTTTTATGCCCCAGTAAACCTCTCCTCTGGAGTTACATCATGTATGGCTGCAGAGTTGGAGTCCTGTTCATAATGTAAACCGCTGTAGAAACAGCCTCAGTCCAATAGCTATGCGGCATATTCTTCTCTTCCATCAATGCTCGCGCAATCTCAGCAATGTGCCTGTTTTTCCACTCAGCAACTTCATTTTGTTGCGGAGTGTATCTGCATGTAAACTATCTCCGAATACCATTCTTCTTCAAAAATTCAAAGAACTCATTGGAGAAGTACTCTCCCCCTCCATCTGACCTTAGGCACTTTACATATTTCCCTGTTTGCTTTTGAACCATAACTCTGAAATTCTGAAAGTAAGTGAACACCTCACCCTTCTCCTTCATGAAGTATACCCACACTTTCCTTGTGTGGTCATTAATAAATGTCACATAATACGTGCAGCCTCCCATAGACATGGTCTTCGTAGGATCCCATACATCTGAATGCACAACATCTAGTGCATTTCTGCTCACATTTCTGTTACGTGGAAATACATGCTTTGTTTGCTTTCCAAATTGGCATGCTTCACATATTCTCTGCATACCTTCAACTTTAAACTTTGGCAGCCCTGTCACAATTCCTTTAGTCTGCATAGACTTCATTCTCTGCATATTCACATGTCCAATTCTTTTATGCCAAATGCCTATGTCTGCAACAATTTCTGAATCATTTGTAAACATCGTAGTACTCACTTCAGGCATATTTACATTCAATGTAAACATTCTGCCCACTCTGTTGCCTTTTGCAACCAACCTGCACTTGTCTTTAAAGTCTTCAAAATAACAACCATCAAGGTTAAACCGAACCTACAAACCCTGCTTAATCATCTGGTTCAGAACATGAAGTACATCTACAAGGTACTTCACTTTGCCATCCTGCATAGACAATGGCACATCTCTAACATGGGCAATTGGATGAGCAATGTCATCCCCTGTTTTCACAAAAACCTGGTCTTTCAAGGTTTTTCATCTCCTTGAACCACTCCCCATGACTTGTCATGTGGTTCGAAGCACCTGAATCAACGTACCATACATCATCTTTATGTGCTGCTTCAACATTTTCAGACATGGCATTAATGACATGCTGCATAACAAACAACCTTTCATTATCCTCATTGTTTCTGCTCGAGGATGCATAATTATTTTGCTGCAATTTTCCATTTTGCATGTTATCCTGCTTCTTATAACAATCTTCCTGCACATGCCTTGGCTTACCACAATATAAGCATCCACGTGTATCATTATACTGTCTTTGCGAATTTCCACGACCTCTTTGATTCCCCCTGCCTCTGAATTGGCCTCTTCCACTTGCGTGTTGTTGTTGTTGTGAATTTTGGGACTGCTGTTGTTTTGCTGCCTGCTGCTGCTGGCCATAATCTTGATTACCTGTTCAGCCACCTCCTTGGACGCGTCCACGGCCTCCTCTACCTCGTCCTCTTCCTGAACTTGTGTAGAAGGCTTGTTGCTCTGAACTGTTTTTGTTTTTTTGTGAAGATTGTTGGTCTTCACCCAAGCTCTTCTCTTCTATAATCAACATAGACACCAAATCTGTGAAATTGGAAATATTTTTCCGAGTCTGGAATAGACATCTTGAACGCCTTGTATTGTGGCCCGAGACCATGTAGACAGACTTCCACCTTATCATCATCATCTCTACTGAAACACCAATAGATGCAAGGGATTCCACAATACCCTTGATCTTCAATGCATAGTCATTCACAGACATACTCTTTTTCTCCACAGTATGTTCATTCTTTAATTGTATCTTTCATGCCTTGGTATTCGTTTCATAGAGTTTTACCAAGGTGTCCCACGTCTCCTTGGGGGACTTGGCATCCTGTATGTGCCCAATCATGGTGTCCTGTATACTGATAGAGAGCCAATACATAACTTTTCTGGCTCCTTGGTTCCAATCCTTGAACTCTTTCACATCTGCAGCAGTTGGATTGATCTCTGGTATCTCCGGTGTCTCTTCATGCTCACCTTCTATATAGTCCCAGTAACCCTTTCCCATCAGGAAATTTGTCACCCTGAACCTCCAAGCATAGAAGTTGTTCTTATCAAGCTTCTCAGCAATAATCTGGTTTATGCCATCATTTGACATCTTGCCAAACACACAAATTTACCAGAAACAACACTCTGGTTTGTCCTGTGCACAAACTACTGTATTTTCTGTAGCGGTACTGTACTACACTCAAATGTCACAACCAGTGATCTCAATGTGCATACATACACCCAATGGCAACTGTTAACCTCCTTGCAGCACACACAATGTCTGCACAGCCAATTTGTCTTCCTGCAGTTCTTAAAACAGAGTTCTGCAGAGAATCGATGACTTACCCGCCGCAGTGCTCGAAATCGCCCGCTTTTCGAAAAACAGAGGTCGTAACGTGCCCGAAACGCATTGTCGACCCGAAAAATATAATATTGTTGTCCTAGAGCTTTACCCTTGCGAAGAAAGCTCCTCAATCAGAGATCGTTTTTGCCGGTGCCTCCTGTAGAGCTCCCGACAAGGGTGTAGTTGTCAACACAAATAGGGAAGAGTAAAATGAAGCTCTTACCCTCGTACCGGTTCCTGTGCTTCTCTTGCTTACAGCTCAGCCCTTAGCATGAACCAGGCTCTGATACCATGAAAAGATGCAGAGGGGAGAAGAGAGCTTGAGCTCTTGCAAGCACACACACACTCACAAAACCCTAAAAGAGAACACACAAGGTAAGAGACTGAAAATCTTCTTTTTCTTCACTCAACACTCAACACACCATATACAAAGATAAGAGTACACACAATATGAAAGGTACTCAACCAAATACATACTAGGATTCTCTATAGTGTAAACGCAACTAAATAAGCTGGCGCTATAACTATACCAGTCTCTAGAATGGCTATCACACAGCCTGTCATCCCACTCGTGGCCACATATCACCCATGATCTCACCAACCATGCCAGTGGTGTAAGTGTGGGGCTTATCCCCCAGGCGGGTCATCAGTGTCCACCACCTCCCTGGTGGATAAGCTCGATATCTCAACATCCAAGACTATAGAGTCCCGCCCAAGGTTTGAACCAAGGGCCCCATGCTCCACAAAAGCGAGCTCAACCAATACGATAATATGGATGTGCTGAACGAGGGGGACCCCCGTAGGCTATATATTAAATACACTACCCGCCCAAGGTCTTGGTGTGTAAGGGATCCCGCCCATCCATCAGGTAGGACGGGCGGGCGCCCTTTTGGTGTGTAAAGAGCCTAACATGCTCACTCTCTCTCTCTCTCTCTCTCTCTCTCTCTCTCTCTCTCTCTCTCTCTCTCTCTCTCTCTCTCTCTCTCTCTCTCTCTCTCACACACACACACACACGCACGCGCGCGCGCGCACGCACATACACACACACACACACACAAGCGTGGACATGGCTGATCAGGCGGCGTAGCATGCCAAGGATGCCACCGCCCACAAGGTGGAGGAGACCAAACAGTACGGCCACGAGAAGGCCGGCGAGGCTCACCACAACACGCAGGTCCTTATTGATCCCTAATTATCGTGACGATCTTCCCAGTCATCACCGCTTGGTAATATGCATGTGTATGATACGCCATTGTTCGCACGGAATTGCAGAAGCAGCGAAGGACAAGGCTACATGTGTCGTCCCAGGCCACCGAGGAGAAAGCCGTCCACGCCAAAGACAAAGCTGGTAATGTCTTCCAGCAGGTATTGAATCCATATTGCCTCGAGTTCAAGTCCCACCGTTGGTCGTATATGCCCTCTCTCTCTCTCTCTCTCTCTCTCTCTCTCTCTCTCTCTCTCTCTCTCTCTTACTCTCTCTCTCTCTCTCTCTCTCTCTCTCTCTCTCTCTCTCTCTCTCTCTCTCTCTCTCTCTCTTACTTCAGCCTTCAAATCTTTGCTTTGGTTCGTACTATGCAAAATATTGAAATATAATATTAAATGCAAAATATATTGGCATATCAGAAGTCATGAACTTTTGCACTAATGGAGACTACATCCTTGTTTTTCACACAACAAATTACATGCTTTTTAAAAGTGTTAATTCTTGTCAATTGTACCTTCTGTGTTTGTCAATGACATGGACAAAGTAACGATTTTTTCTTTAGGAACATTACCATGGAATTTGTTACTTAATATTTATAATTGTCGATGTTTTTTGGGCCCGTTTTTCCTTTATATAAGTGATCAAATCCATGAAGTTCTTAGGTCTTGAAAGCCTTAATAATAAATTCCAAATAAAATGCAAAATATGGACCTTTCTGGACATCTTTCTAGACTTACCACAAAATAGCCTTCAACCAAAAAAAATAACATTCTTTGAAACTATAACCAAAACTGTTTAAAAAAGGGCTGCATTTTAATCACTTGTGCCGGATTTGGATTAAGCTTTGGACCAATAAGAACGTGACATTCAACCACAAATATGACATTTGGTGTCATATCTACTTTTCACTAACTTCACCAGTTTTGGCTATTTTAGTGGGTTATCATTACTTTAATGTAATACAACGCGGCTATTTCTAGGGGTCCCCACGTACCAAATGTCAGTACTTCAAAAAATAAAAAATAAAAATTTAGGTTCTCCCCAAAATGAGCGGTACATTTGAGTAATGATATTTTAAATTCCCTAGTCTACCCTTGTTGCATCTCTTTCTCATCATCTTTATGCATCATCCTCTACTCTATTTAGCATCCAGTAATGTCAAGTCAACAATCTAACTCAAGGCGCACTCTTAATGCCATTTCATCAAGTATTCTTCACAATGTTGAAGATGACTAAGATGTGTGGAAATGTATAAACTTTAAGCTAAACAATTGGGTGACTATGCAACCATCATGCAAAGGTTGTGATGGGATAAAAGGTCAAAGAAGAGGCTTATTGCAATACCATTGGAAGGGGTGTATCTTGGAATTCAAGATAGCTAAAGATGAGTTGAAGGAAAAGGTGTAACATGTGTACACAAGAAGAGACATGCACATGCATCTAGGCTACTCAAGTTTCATCTACATTGCAAGCGTATTCTAAGACTTTTTTATAAATCGATTTATGTTCTTTATGATTCTAAAAATGGGTTGAAGGCAAAGAAGCATGTGTACACAAGAAGAGACTTGCATATCCAACAAAACTTTTTATAAGTTAATTTATGATTCTAAGGTTTATTTATATGTGTTGTATACGTGATAGATGTTTATCCATTAGCAAGCATTGAGTGTGGAGTCATTCATCTCGAGACTTTCGAAGCTATGCATGATAGAGTGCTTAAACTTTCCTTAATTGACATGAAGGACCATCTTACAAAGGTAAGGAAAAGTAAGGCCTCTTTATACGTTCCAGTGCCATTTAGCACAAGGTAAGGTAAGGCCTCTTTATATGCACCATCTTACAAAGAATAAGTGCTCATTCGAGCAGGTAAGATGGAAAATTACCTTATGACCGGTCGGGTGGGTGAAACCATGTTCACCTACGAAGTGGTTTAACACATCCCCTTCCTAATGGTGGTGATCGTATCCTTGTGTCACCTGTCTCATTGATGGTGAAGTTGCTGCCAAGATGGAAAGGTGTGGGTGAATCAAGGTATGCCATGAAGTGGGCAGGCAAGGTGAAGTGGTATGGTGCAGAATTGATCCTCTAGCTAGATGTAGGGCAAAGTGGTGATAAGCTTTGGGTATCCCTAGTGGTTGGTAGTAGTGTGTCGAGGTGGAATGGAAAGTGATAGGAAACGTAGAGATTTTTCATGTGAGGCCCTTTTTATTGTGGAAATGGCTAGGACCCTTCAAAATAAGGTAGTTGGTAGAAACGGTTCTTCATGCGAGGCCTCTTTTTATTGTGGAAATGTCTAGCCTAACCTTCAAAATTAGGTAGTTGGTAGAAACGTTTTGTACCTTCTTGTGATTGGTGGAATGAGCACTAGGATCACCATAGAATGATTGGCATGGGTAGATGATGGTGGTCCAAGATGTCTTGGCATGAATAGAGATGCCTCATTGAACTCACATCATTGTGATGATGAGAGATTAGGCTTCTTCATCTGCAACGATGAGGGTGAGGTTGTGTGGGTGTTGCATTAGAGTCAAAGCAGAGGTTACATACATTGTGGAGGCACCTAAAAAGGTTCTTTGTAGGTGCATGTGTGCATGCATCTGTGAGATGCAAGATGGGGAAAAATTTTATGAAGCCTGTGGTGTGAGATGCTAGATGGGAAAAAATTTTATGAAGCCCATAGTGTGAGATGGGAAATTTTCTTTTCCCGTCTTCCACCTATGAGATGCAAGATGGGAAAATCTTTTATGAAGCCCATAGTAGTGATATATAGGTAGGGACGTGCATGGATAATGCATGAAAGATGTGCCCATGTGTGTGTGCACTTCTCCAACACAAAGAATTCTCCAACTTAGTTGCTTTCATTGACTCTCTTAGTTGGTTTCTTTGATATTTTTCTTTGACATCCTTTTTCTGGTGGGGGAGTCAAGATAATTAAATCGGTGATGTATGACAACTGACTTTGCTGGTAGGTGGCCTCTAGGGCTTGAGGGATTTGGCATTAGTGAGCACTAGGGATAGAGGCATGATGGAATAAGAGTTGGTGTGGTCAAAGATGAGGTTACAAAAGGTTCCTACTAATTTTATGAAGGTTCAGATGATGGGTCATACCATGGGCTAGGCTTATGCCCGCATCATGGCCCCCCAATCCAGAAATGTATCTGGATGGTTATCGATGATGAGGCTTAATGAAGGTTTTGGAAGGAGTGGTGCCTATGTGTCTATTATATGAATATCCCATGTATATATGTGGAGCCCATGATGCAAGTGTCGTGGGCATGGGACTAAATGTGTAGAAGCTCCTTACAAGGAAAAATCCAACACACAACTTTCTTTGACACTTTGAATTCTACTTTCTTTGACTCCATTCTCATGCATCTTGTGTTGGGCACCCTTGGACAAGGGTTTTGTACCAAACATTAAAAAACAAGTTGTATAGGACTGTATTGACTGTAATTAAGTGGATAGATCTGTTATGCAAAATACTTTGGAGAATGTTAGAACTAGTCAAATTGGATATTCATAGGTATTCAAAATATTATAGAAAAAGTTTGTTGAAAGAACATAAAAATTGTAATGAAGTGCCAAGGTAAGAAGTGCTAAGGCAAAAAAGGGCAATGGGCATGGTCCAATGTGGGGTTCAAGGTAATAAGTGTGGGAACATGGGAAAAAGTATGTAAGATATCTATAAGCCCTAATTATACATAACTCATAATCACTTTTAATATTACCTTGCTTAGAACTCTCCCATGTCATCCATGTAAATGAGGTCTATGTGTCTCTAGACTCCACGTTAATGAGTCTCCCTCTGGCTTCCTTCCTTTCATTGGTATCAAAGTATTGCCTTTGATCCATCTTTTACCTCTTGCAAAAAAAAGTATCAAAGAAAGGAATGGTTTCTTGATTTTCTTGAAGATCTTGATTTTTCTCTAAAATTTTCTTGAAGATCTTGATCCAACCATGGAAATATTTCAAGATGGGATGCTAGGGCCTATAGAAATGTTGATTTAGGTATCATCCATGGCTACAATGACCTTGAGATTAAACCGAGCATCAAACGGGTTAAATTTAAGTCAAATTTGAGTAAATTTGGTAAATTCTCATCCCCTGGCACTAAAAAATTTGGTGTGAATTTGTTTGGTCAAGTGGATGTGAAATAGAAGGAAACAAATGGTGAGAAATTGTGGAGTTTTCTGCCTACACCTGTGAACTCGTTAGGGTTTGGGGTGTTCTTGGAAGCTCTTTGCCAAGGTTTGGAGCAAAGGAATACTATGGCAAACCATAGACGGCTAGGTAATGTGAGGCTATTGTGAAGAAAAGGAAGGGAAAATGACGCTTCTTGCAAATTTGGTGGTGCCTTCGACGACGACCTATGTGCATTCATGGAGGTTACCCTTGCAACCACTTCTTGCTGATATTGCATCTCATATTGATTGGAATGCAACAAATTTTTGCATTAATGCTTTAAATGGCAGAAGCCTCTCTTCTTCAAGTCTATGCATTAGTCTTCATTAATCTTCTATAAGAATATATCACAGCTTCCTTACATTACATTACTTGCTAATGATGCATGTTAAGCTTTCTTTATATCATTTCTTGAAAAGTTGCAACACATAGCATCAAGATTTGGGGATTTCAATGAAGATAAAGATTCTTTACGATCATAATCTTGGCATGACAAAACTAATGATCTATTAAGCTAAAAATTATGTGTATTTTAATCATAGCCCAATTCCCTGCAAGTTTGGAGCATATCTTCAAAAACCAAGGTTTACTTTCATCCTTTTTACTAATTTCAGTCCTAATCCTCATTAATCAAAAGCTCTAGGGAAATCAATGCATTATCATTTCTACTCTTTTGATCAAGAACATGAGTTTGTTTCTTCATGGATTTGTGTATGCATTTGATCTCTATCATGCATGTGGCATTGAGGGATTAATTTTTACATTGGGAAGAACTTTTGACAAGTGCTTGAGGGGCAAGGAGAGAATCCGTTGGGAATTCACCTTTGCACGCTTCTTCACTGGCATTAGTGAGATTGATTGTATTGGCATGCAACTATAAAATTTAATGCTGATTGTAAGTGGCTTCACTTTATCTATTTGAAGCTTTCACTTACCACACACATTGTCCTCACATTGCATTTGTAGAATCTAGAATATGTGTGAGGGTACCCTTGGTGTTGGTGAAGAGGCCAAGGGGGAGAGCGACTTGAACTCTCTGTGTCGTGATTGCCTTGGGAAAATGGTATGGAGAGGAATTAGATACATTGACAGTGAAGACATGGCCACGATCCTTGCCATGGGATTCTAAACCTTGGTGTGGGAGGCGAGAAGTGATTGGCCCAGAGATTGGAAAAATCATCGATGCGCTTCATCAAATTGGCATCAAGCATTCTGGATTGCATCCTGGAAATGGGGACCAAGTAATCACCAATAGCAAGAATTGGCAACTTTTGGTGGGTACATCGGATTGTGATATTGGGATCAATGATGTTATGATTATATGGATGCTTTCGATTATTAAGATTCGACACTAAAAACAAAGGAGACGATGCCAAAATGTTTGCAAAATACACATCCATGACACTTGGATTTGACCTTGGATGTTCATAAGGATACTAGTTGGTGTTGTACATTCTTTTGGATGGCTCCAAGTATTGCCAATGCAACTAAGAGGATTGGATAGCAATTGGGGGCACTTTGACAATTTCTATTATAGCATGAAACCCTAATCAGTCTAGGAATGGCTGGGGTTGTTTTCAAGGTGTTTGTATAACTTCATAATACTCTCCAAGGGCTATGTTTAGAATCCCTCGTGTCCAATTCTGATACTGTTTGCTTGTCCAACCCGCAAGGTTTACCACAAGGATAGGGCCAAGTAAAAAATAGCGTGTTGATTTTGGGATTTGATCACATTGTTGGGTAGTACATGAATTAGCTTCCCAAAAAACCCAAGATCATTTGATTTGGACACTGTTGATGTGGTCAAAGGGCATACTTGAATTTTATACAAAAGTCAAAATAGAGTGTACATGAACCTTGGCTTTAAACCTTTTGGGGTGTGAATAGTACTAACCAATAGCTTCCCAACAATATAAACAAACCAAGATTTAAACCAATATTTGAGGTTTTAGGGTGAAAATTGATTTTCAGCCCCACTGTCACATAGACCCTAAAATAAAGAATATTAGGGCACTTCAGAATTTTATTGTTTTTACATAGTTCATAGTAGCACACACCTAGAGCTCTCTATAAAACCAAAATATCCAAATTTTGACAAGTTTTGAGCTTTCTACTTCCATTTCCCTTTTTCAACCATGCCCAAAGGGAGACCTTGTAAAGCAAAATAGGCAATACTTGAAGAGTTGGAAGATATGGCAAATGGGGATAATGTGCTCATGCCAAAAGAGGATATAGAGGTTGATGAAGGATTGGTGCATGCTATTGGTGAGCTCTTCACTAATACCATTATGAATGCAATGGGCATGCTAGCTCGAGTATACAAGTGTCTCCGATGAGCAATGAAATGCAATCAATGGTTGAAATGATGCATGCAGTCATTTAAACCATCAACAAATGACAAGTTCAACAAGCTAATGCATTTGTTAATCCACCCTGGTTAAAAGCATGAACTGGAATCAGACATCCTTGCTAGAGGCTTTCAAAGGGGACTTCATTCATAAGCAACGAGCTCCGGTGGAGGAGTCACCTATGCAACATAATGCAAATGAGGAAAAGGCTTGATGGACCATGGAAAAGGCTTGAGTTCTTCTTGACAACTTGAAGACTTCATGAATTAACATAAGAATTTAGGTGGCAATGTGTATGTGCAATTAGGTAACAAGGAAAATTTGCCACCAAAGTCATTCTCTTTTGGGAGTTTGCCTACACATATTCCATCTACATCACACGATGATGAAAAAGGGAAGCGTGTAACATTTGATCACACGTGGATGGATTGTGGGATCATGATGTTCCATCTGTGAGGTCACACATGGGTAATGTCAAAGAGGATGGGCAATGGGACCATGATGTTCCACCCATGAGGCTACATATGGGTAATGCCAAAGAGGATGATGACGAGTTCAAGGGTATCAAGGACAAGGTGGTCTTCTCAAAGCTCAAAGGGGAGGGATCAAGAAATGAAGAATAAGATGAGTGGGTTGATAATTTGGATATGTACTTTGAGATGAACCCAAGAAGTGATTGTGCTCTCATTGTGCTAAGGTGTACTTTACTTCACTCCACATGGATAAGCATAAACATACTTGGTGGGGCGACACTTGCATGAAAATGGATACGAGATCACCACATGGGGTACTTTTAAGGGTGAAATGAAAAATTCCTTTACTTCCAAGTTAAGAAATGAAAAGTTGATTGGTGAATGGGATGCCTTGGAACAAGGGGTTGGCAAGGTCAAGGACTGTCAAGGACTACACACAAAAGTTCTTGAAGCTCATTCTCCATCTAGATAGATTTAGTGAAAAGTTCAAGATGCTAAAGTATATTAAGGGTCTCAAAGTAAGCATTGGGGTGGATGTAAGGACACAAAAGCCTTCTACTCTCCTAGAAGAAATTTTGTATGTCAAGATCTGTGAAGAAAAATATGCATATAGAGGTAGGCCTGATTCAAATGCCTTGACATTTGGAAAGTTTGCAAGGGATGCCTCATTAACTTCCACCATTACTGGGTATCCTACCATCTATGATGGTGGTTCCGAGCTAAATTTTAGATTTGGTTCGACTCCTTCTAAAGCTTCAAGTGGGGATGGAAATCCACCCAATGGTCATATTAACAAAAAAAAAGTTCATGAAGGAAGACCGAAACAATGAGTTAAAAAATAAGGGCCTTTGAGAAGTGTCATAAAGGAGCATAATAAGACAAGCAAATTTAGAAACTTCATAATCACATGGTCTTATCCAAGGTCATTGAAGATGAACATGATGAAGACAATGAGGCCTTTGGTGGTTTGCAATGAGTTCATTTGAGGTTGATGATGATTATACACTAGATGAGTTCTCATTGAGGTTGATGATGATTATACACTAGATGAGGAGTTTTCTTTTGACCCTGGTGGTACATTGCAAGAGAATTTGCAAGAGTATAATGATGGGATGCCTATGTATACTTTTGATCGAGTAGCATGAAGCCTACTTTATGCACCTTATGTCAAGATTCTTATGCAAGATGCAAGGGTTTAAACACTTTGTGGTTCAAGGTCAATGTCAATGGTAGAGTGGCTCATGTTTTGGTGGATAGAGGAAGTATGTATAGTTTTGTGAATAAGAAGTCATTATGTAGTCTCAAATTACAGCCCATACCTTTGACAACTTTTCATAAAGTTCAAGTGGCAAATGGGGTGCAATGGATTGTACAATGATGTGTCAAGATGTGAGTTTGGTGCTGTCAAAAGAATACATATATAAAGCTGATTTACTTGTTCTTAACATGGGACACATCGACATGGTTCTTGGTTATAATTAACTCTCAAGTCTTAAACAATTAGCTATATAGATTGTCCAAAGTGGATAAAGATGAGGTGGTGAAACAAGTGCAAGAATTGATGGATATAGGATGGGTGGAGCCAAGTCAATCTCCTTTTGCATCTCCACTGCTTCTTGTGAAGAAGGATGGGACCTTTCGGATGTGTGTGGATTACCGAGATTAAAACAAAGCTGATCAAGAATAGGTATCACATACCTCACATTGATGATCTTTTGGATGAGTTTAAGGGTGCTCGTGTCTTCACCAAGATTGACTTGCGGTCTGGATACCATCAAATAAGGACGAAGAGTGCTAATCAGTATAAGACGAAATTTAGGACTAAGAGGGGTCTTTATCACTACATGGTTATGCCATTTGGGGCTATACAATGCACCTGTCACTTTTCAAGCCAACCCTTTCTCTATACAAGTTTGTGTTGGTCTTCATTCATGACATTTTGGTGTATAGTAAGGGTGAAGATAAGTACTTGAAGTATGTGAAAATGGTGTTGGATTCATTGCATGCTAACCAATTGTATTCCAAGGAAATCAAATGTATGTGCACATGGGTTTAGATGCCATGCATGCTAACCAATTGTATGCCAACAAGGAAACAAAATGTACATTCATGGCTTGTAATAAGAAGGCGGAGTATCTTGGTCACATTATTGCCAAATATGAAATAAGAGTGGATCCCAAGAAGATGGAGTGTGTGCAAAAGTGTCCTATTCCAACCAATCCAACTTAATTGAGAGGGTTCTTAGGACTTGCATCATTCTATAGGAGATTCATTGAAAGACATGCGCACATAACCACACCTTTGATGGACAAGCTCAAGCCTAGAACCATTCTTTTGGGATGCAATTGTAAATAAGAGATTTGAAGAGCTCAAGAGGATGCTTACATCAGCCCCTATTTTGGTATGTCCTGACTTTTCAAAGCCATTCACCGTGGGGGATGCATGTGGAAGCGGTATATCAAGATCATGGGGCATAATTGCACTTGAGAGCCACAAATTGATTGACAAGAAGATGGAATTACATGTCTTAAAGTAATCACAAGCTATGCGTTCCTCAAAATCACAATTCAACTACACAACACTTAATCCCCTATAACTATTATAAGTCCCGCTATATTTCCATGAGTGTAAGGTCTACCATCTATATAAGTATGGTTCATATCTCTTGTCTCTCTTGGAAGTGACTCATAATTTAAATTCATACCATATGAGGACATGCTAAATGTGTATGATGCAAGGTGGTTCCAAACACTCCTAGTGTATATTAGATCACAAAAGCTCATAAGAGTGATTTCATAAACATAAGGAACTTGAAGATCTTGAGTAATATAAAGACCGTAACCTATACCATTTATTGAGAAAGATACTATAATATAATAATATCCCCAATGAGAGAACTCTTTCCAATCTCTCGGAGGTTTCCCAATCTAGCCAGTAGCTTCTCTACGATCATAAGACCATACCAAAGCTATTAAATGAGAGGATAACTCAAAGTCTCCATTTGTCTCTACTACTAGTCTTGGTGGTAAATCCACATCCATTCTAAATCATTGTAGACAACTGTGTATACCACAAATAGCATTGGAGCAGCATGTGGGGTACATCCTCTAGTATAAAGTGTCTTTTCCTTAACCTCATATGAACTTGAGTTAGAAAGGTACGAAGCATGTGGTATAGTGGGCTCTATATTTATCTTTACATAAAACAAAGAAAATATTAGCAACGTCTTAAGTATAGAAAGAAAAAAAAACTTTAAAAAAAGTAATAATACTATATGAGCTTGTTGGTACAGGCCTCTCTTAAACTCATGTATGGCATAAATATGGCCTAAATGTTGCATTTGGCCCAAACAATCATGACACCAGCATGCCCTTCAATCTCAAAATCTATGTTAATCCATCAGAATCAAGTAAAGAGATTTCGTGTGATGACTCTCCAAGATAAGGCATAGGAGCCGGTGGTGCTCTTCTAAAAGTAGGTAGAGGAGGCATGTGCATAGAGGAATCAAAGTCAATATCTTGTAACTATTAAAGATTATATTAGTAAAAAATAGCTCTCTCTCTCTCTCTCTCTCTCTCTCTCTCTCTCTCTCTCTCTCTCTCTCTCTCTCTCTCTCTCTCTCTCTCTCTCTCTCATACATGCATGCATATGCAAGGAGAGCTATTGATATACACACTTGGAAAGATGTTTAGTGAACAAGCTTTTCACTAAGTATGAGTATCATATTGCATGCTTATTTGATATGCATATATGTCATGCACACATAGGCATACCATGTATTCATATACCATGTCAAGAGACAATGCCTTAGAGCACATTTCTTAGATTCATGTACTAAGTATTGGCTCTTTGACACTTTAGTAAGACCAATAGCCATGTATGGAGTAGCCTCTTAGGGGCCAAGAGAGGAATATAGAGAGGTTATAAATGATGATGTTATTATGATTAGTAGTAATCCAATGCTCCCACGTTCAATGTCTCTAAACTTAAGGGTATGAGTACGTGTGGGTGGTGGAACTAAATATTTGGTTATTATTATTTTCTACCTTCTCTAATTATGTGATAGTATTGATGTGTAATTTCATAAGATGCCATTAATGTATCCATTTAAAAAAAAATGTAGAAGAAGATCAAGGAAACTACAAAAGTGAAGAAGCCCTCTCAAATCACCAACTTTATCTTGGGCCTCGTGGGAGTATTTTAGAGATGAAATAAGGTCAAAAAATAAATTTCCACATAACAATATGCAACAAGTGAGAGGCTTAAGAGAGGAAAATTTCATCATCTTGGAAAAGGAGGAATAAAATCAAAGCAAGATTTGTAAGTCAATATAAGCTTTTCTATATTTCTTAGTTAGCATTACGTTAAGTGCACTAACTATATCTATATTGTTTGATCCATTTAAAGTAGACTACAAACTATGGTCATCCTCCTACTACTGAGAAGATTGAAATGATGAAAGATAATGGATATGAAGCATTAAAGCAACAATTAGCAAATGTAGGCGTTCGTCTACTCTCCTAGAGGTACCATATATTTCAACTCTTTTTGTTATTATATTTATTATTTTTCTTATAAATATGTGATGCTAAATATCACATTGTGCCATAGTAGAAAGCTGTAGGAGAATCCTTGGGTGAGGATGCGGGCAAGCCCTGGAGAGAGCGATCGTGATGATTTTTAGGGTGATGATGTAGAGTCGGATGGATCTAGCAAAGGTACATCACCAATATAGGATTCTACTAGTCAATCTCTACTACATTTTTTGTCTTGCATCATGATGACACATTTTGTAGATGTATTTATCCCTACTTTGTATCTTGCATCATGATGATGCATTTTCTACACATATTTATCCCTACTTACATTTTGTACTTGCATCATGTTGATGCATTTTAAAAGCGCACACACACACACACATGTATTGATGATTATTGTAATATTGAGTCTCTTCTATATATATGGTCATTCAATGTTTAAATAAATTTTAACTAACATTCTAAATTAAAGCATGGCATTAATTTTTATGACTAACCTCCATGTTCATTGACATCCTCCTTTTAAATCACAATATGAAAATCACCAAGTGTGAGAACCAAAGGTATGGACAAAATGAATTAGCCACAAAAGAATAAGAGATCAAGGAGAGAGAGAGAGAGAGAGAGAGAGAGAAAGAGAATGCAAAGAAGAATATTGTATGTGGGAATAGAGCCGTTTATGATTGTTAATAAGCATAACATTATTCATTACGAGGATTTGGAGTGATGTTTATGTTATAAAAATAATATTATACGTGACAAAAGTGGGACTAGGAGTGACTAAATGTCACTTTTGTGACACTAGGAGTGACGTTTAGTCTCACTTAAGTCACTTTTGTGACGTTTAATGTCACTCCAAGAGACGTTTAATGTCACTCCAAGAGACGTTTAACGTCACTCCAAGTGATGTTTAGTGTCACTTTTGTGCTCTCTCTCTCTCTCTCTCTCTCTCTCTCTCTCTCTCTCTCTCTCTCTCTCTCTCTCACACACACACACACACACACACACACACACAAAAAAAAACAAATAATTCACCTTTGGACTTCTTTAAATGACTTGATGCTACTGTGCAAAAATAACTTTACCCCTTTATATTACCCTTAAAATATCCCAGTCATTTATCCCATTTGAGATCCATCTAAGCAAGAAGCTACTATAAACAACTATGGCATGGGAAATATCATAGGTGATAGTTGGGAAAAAATCACAAGTATCACCGTATTAGCTCTTAAAATTTATGGAAAACATTTAAGCACCCATAATATAGACCTATGTAGCCTTATCGTCAAGCAAACTCATACTTTGAAGAGAAACCACATGGTGCCCCTTAAAATACTCTTATAATGCCACATGGAAAATCATCCCACTAAAATTGTACTTCTTTCTTATACACGATGTCTTCTCTCACTCCATGTAGAACATGATTATGGAACATGGTTGGTTGTAAGGTGCTACTCCATGCTCAATGCTTGCATGTGCGTATGTAGTAAGGCCTTTCTTACTATGGAGTCAACCTTAATAGCACACGTGTATGCCTGAAAGAAGAAGTTACATCCAAAAGAGCCATAAATTGGTGCATGTTGCATTAGTTGCATATAAGTATGCTCTATTAGAGAGTGCTCAGGTGGTGGGGAAGCATGTGTGTAAGGCTCCATTCAAGCCATTCAGGACTCTATGCATTTCTTATAACAAGATGGTTTGAATCTCATTAAGGTTGGTTTTCAATAATTAGACCGTCATGATTTGAAGCTCATTAAGGTTGGGTTTCAATATTTGGACCATTGTGCTTTAAACAAGGTTTACATAGCCTTTTACTAAAGCATTTAACACAATTCTATTAAGTTCTTTGAAATATATCTTATGGTTACAACCAAAAAAAAATGTTAAATAGGAATTTCGAAAGTGGTTAACCAATATTTTGTTCTTGTAACATCCTGGCATGATGTTCCCCACCATGATTATCTTGCACCTAAAGCATTCACACATGCATACACATAGATCACATAAGAAAAGTAAAAGGTGGTAAACTCACATCCCATTTATGGGCCCACTCGTGGGATGAACTAATTTGATCCACTTGACCTTAAGAGACACATGCACCACCATAGAATGAGGCCATATCTCAAGACCACCTTGCAAACACTATTATCATCTAGGACTATACCAAATGAAAGATATCCTTGACAAGTGTGTAAGAAGAGAGATGAGATGGAATCTTAAGCCATGACAATGGTGCATTAAGAGAGAGAGAGAGAGAGAGAGAGAGAGAGAGAGAGAGAGAGAGAGAGAGAGAGAGAGAGAGGAGGGAGGGAGGGAGAACAATGGAGAGAGATTACACAACACAATGATGAATGCATTATGATGATACTTCCTCCATGTACATTGCTTTTATAGGCATCAAGTCTCATCTTTTAAGCCAAATATTAATAAGGGTTGTTCAAATCCTAAGGTGGTGCTCACACTAATGGACACACCACTAGACTTTGAAATACCCAACAAACCCCCCTTTGGAGTGATGGAGGTAATGTTTAAATAGCCTTCAATAGTCCATGTACTCTAACACTAGTAAAGAAATAAGACACTGTCCCCAATCAAACTCAAAGGCTAATAAACATGGCTTAGAGGCCACTGAGCATGGCTCAAAAGGCTCAAAGGCTCAACAAGCATGGTCTTTGTTGCAAAGGACTCAAAGGTCCTACCTTAGGAGATAAAGACATCCTATGTCAGCATACCAAAGATACCCCACCTCACTCTAAACAAGGTAAAGAGGGAATGAAAGAGCATTACAAAAAGAAACTCAAAATATATAGACTTTAGGGGACATCTTGAGTAGATAACCTATGACTACAAATATTCAGATTTTAGGGGACATCTTGGGCGACAGAGAACCCATGACTAATAATTGGGAATAGATAATTTTTTGGAAGTATAGAAAGATATGTCCTTTGCGATGGACACTTGGGATATATTTTACGGTTCAAGGGCCAAGGGCAGAGAGCCTATGTATGCACAAATTAGGAGCAGAAAAACTCAGAGATTATTACACCATAGTAGAACTATCCCTTAGTGATTCTAAAATTGTGGCTCCATACACTTTGGTTAGTTACTAGCACCGTTCCCAAATCCCTTAGTGATTCTAAAATTGTGGCTCCATACACTTTGGTTAGTTACTAGCACCGTTCCCAGAGCCCTTTCTTACTTAGAAACCCATGGCCAATATTACTATGCATGAGACCTTCTTTCCCACATTAGGTGTAGCCTAGGTGTAGCCTAGATGGCCTATTTTCTCAACGTTGGTCATTTGGTGCATGCAATATGGGAAAATCAATGGCTGTGATTGTAGCACCCTCCCAAAGGATAGCTTTGAGATGCTTCTTAAAATCTACTTCTTGACCCTTGAAGTTACATCCTTTCCTTGCATCCTTTAGATGTTTATCTGTTTCTCATTTCTTCCTAAGATTTGCTTCTTTAGGTCCCTTTTTCTCCCTTTGTTTGCATTTCTCTTTTTGGCGTTCCATGTCTCCCTTCTTGGTTAGCATGGTTTGTATGTATTAGTATGATGTGAGAACTGAGACCAAGTCTTCATAGAGCCATGAAAACACATCCTTCTGCACATGCATAAAATTTATCTTCTATTTGAGGAGCTCTTAATGCATATCAACTACCTTGATTTGGTTTTGTTCATCTTTACACCTAAACCTTATCTCATATTAGTATGAATTGGAAGGGATATTCTTCAGTTCAGACCCTAAGATTTCCATGACATGATATGGTTGTGCCTATGCTAGAAAGTCATGTACCTTTTTATCTACACAAGTTGGCAAAATCTTATCTACTGTGTTTTACCGAGCTTCCCCTTTTATTTTGTGCCTTGTAAGATTGTTTTTTGAGAACCTTTCTTTCCTCTTACTTATATTGTATTATACTAGGCTTCCCCTTTTATTATGTATCTTGTAAGTTTGTTTTTTGAGAACCTTTCTTTCCTCTTACTTATTTGGTATTATACTGGGCTTTCCCTTTTTACTCTTCTTAGTGAAAGTGAACTACTCCCCTAATTTAGCAATGTACACTATTCAAGCCCATTTGGATTCCTCTTATTTTTCACTTTTTATTAAGTTGGTCCATCTAGTATTTCCATAGTTATATCTACCATGTTCCATGATAAACTTCCCAAGGCACCTAGCCAAAATAACAAGGACTCCTAGCCAAAATAACAAGGACTCCTTTACATCTACACATTCCTACTTTATTCCTCGTTAAGTACTCCTTAAGTCAGACTTAAGTCCTCCTAAATTAATCTTTAAGTCCTCCTTAAGTCAGACTTAAGTCCTCCTAAATTAATCTTTAAGTCCTCCTAAATTAATCTTTAAGTCCTCCTTAAGTCAGTCCTCCTAAATTAATCTTTAAGTCCTACTTAATTACTCCTTAATTACTCCTTAAGTACTACTCAAGTCCTCCTTAAGTACTTCATCAGGATTGATATCCTTAAGCACTTCATCAGGGTTGATATACTCTTATATCTTAATGAAAAGTTTACCACCTTAAGTACTTCATCAAGGTTGATATCCTTAAGTACTTCATCAAGTTGATATCCTCTTATATCTTAATGGAAATTTTACTATTAAGGTTGAACATGAGTCTTATATTTGTGCTTGATTACAAGTCCTTGGATGCTACTTTGGTAACTTAAGAAAGTTTTGTGCTTGATTACCAATCCTTGGATCCTACTTTAGCAACCTGAGAAAGTTTTTCCTTTTTGTTTGGTCTCTAGCGTTAAAACATTTTTTCTATCTACCAAGTTATCTATTAGATGGTCTCTAGGAACATAGGAAGTATGTTATATATCTATTAAATGATCTCTAGCAACATAGGAAGTATGCTACATATGATGCTAAAGTCTTACTGATGGAAGTTACTCACACAAATCAAAGAGAACCACAAATACAATATGGTAAAAGTTACTCACACAAATCAAATACAATCTGAGGAGTCTACATATCTAAAGGACACTATTACCTAATAAGAGAAACACATGTAGGAATATGAAAGGAAGTTTCAGCTCGAGGCAAGGCAATTAAATGAAGTAAAAGCCAAATTATAAAAAATAGAAGAAAAGATTTATACACCATTTTGTATACTTGTTTTCCATTTTTTTAATAATTTAATCCCCTTTTTGAGTCCTTGTCACGTTTACTTCCATTAGAATACCCAACATTAAAATTATATTCCTTTTGATAATCTCTCAAACCCATAGATAATACCACAAATTTTATTGTTGACTACATTGATAGACCAAATAATGGTCTAATAATTTTACAATATAACCTAAAATAGTATTAAAATTTATCATAGACTATTAGGCATTTGTGAATCCATATACCTCTTGCAACATCATGGTTGTTTTGTGTACAAGCTACTCCAAAAGTTGGCTATCATGAAGTTAAATCCCAAGATAATGCATTCATGGCTATATCAAATGGACTTTCCCCATTTTCATGAAGTTATGTCCATTTTAAAGTGGCATTTAAAAAATCAAATTGTGTATTTTGGAGTGATTTTTTTAAAGAAATCAAACTGTATATTTTAGAGTGGTATTTTTAAAATAAATCACATTAATTTTCAAAACCTATAATTTTGAGCATGTGAAATATGAAATCCCAATCCATTTTATCATATTCTTCATCTAAGTCTATCTTGAGAAAGATACACACCTAATTTGTTTCTTAAATCTAGCTTTGTTAATCATGCAGTGAGACCATGAAATCTAAATATATATACCTTTAATAATGCCATTATAATGTAATCAATATATTGTAAGTTAACAAGTACCCTTACCATTATCTCTTACCATTCTCTACCTAAGCTTGAGAGAATACATCAAGTAAAGAGATAGGTCTCAAATTTTGAATGGATGCTTTATCTTCCCTTTTTGCCCAAGAGCTTGATAACTCCTAAATTCAAGTTACTAGTCTTCCTTGTCATGTCTTTCCTTCACCATCAACCCAATATTTAAAGTTGGTGGGTTCCTCATCACCTTTGTGGCCACATTATCTTGGTCGAAAGGGTGATTTTGTCAAGGTCAACTTCCCACTATTTGGTATACGTTTCATGTGAATCGACAGTCTCAACGTAGTGAAGCCAATGCACGTTATTCTCCATTCTCCATGGGGAGGATAAAACTTTTAGACTTCCTAGTACATGCATGCCAATGTAGATGTTGCCTCTTCTGGTAGAGAAATCTTTGCTAGAGATGAGTCACTAGCTATCCCTAGTTTGAAGTCAATAGTACCTCTCAAAAAGGGATACTACACTAATAAGCATGAACGTGGATACTATTTTCATCCCATTTAATCTTGCACACCTTGTTTCAAGGGGAAGCTTACATAAGTGAGATTGTATGATTAAAACTATCTAATCATGTATCCATCAAGCTATGCAAAGATTCAATGGAACTCATGTAAAAGAGTAGAAGGGATCTCACGATAATTCTACTGTACAAGGGAATGAGTGTGTATTGCTTAATGATGAAATTGACTTATATACAAATAGCTAGTGTTAACGCTTGGCCATCAAACAAAACTTAAAAATAGTCTTGGCTACTATTTCTAGCCACTTCTCTATTTAGCATTAAGCTTAGGGTAAGGAAGGTCATAGATTCCATCACCATCTTTTAAAATAGATGGGCTTTCGTTACATGCGAGTAAGATGGCAAAGCGCCTTCTGGTAGGACGAGCAAGTGCAACCATGTTAACTGAAGTGGTTATTAACATTGTGTGGAAAGGCTCACAGCATGTGCATCCCTAATGGTCAGCCAATTGGAGTAGATGTGGATCTACACTATGCTCCATCATCATTCAAACTTTGCATAGTTCCTCAATGAGTAGAGGAAATAGTTCACTATCTTGCTAATAGCTTGTCCTAAGAATAACCCCTTAACAGAGATCGATCAAGGCACCTTACCAAAAAGGAAACCTCCTATCAATTATGATAACAGGATAGTTGTATAAAGTTAGGTTAGGACAAGATAATGTGATGGTGTCTACAAGAGTTTAAGTATGTCGAGATCTTAAAACAATCCCACTATAGTGTGGTTAGAGGATAATTCACCATGGACACCACCACAAAGAAAGTTCTACTAGTAGGCTTGTGGTGGCTTACACAGTTTGGTAATGCAACCAAGTTTGTAAAAGGTTGTGTGGTGAATGTCAGCAGTTCATGCACGATAAGGATAAACATGATTGGATTTTAAAACATGTGGACAACTTACATTGTTTGGTAATGCAACCAAGTTTGTAAAAGGATGTGGTGAATGTTAACATTTCATGCACGATAAGGATATACATGATTGGATTTTAAAACATTTGGATAACTTTCAACCTAGGTTTTTGGAACATGCATAAAAAGCATCATGGAGCATTTAGTTTAACGGTAACACACAAATCATAGATATCATGGAGTACTATTCTAAATGAATTGAGGCATTTGACCAGACAAGTTAATGCAAGATCTAGATCCAAATATCTTTTTGAAAAGTTGATTATTAGATTTGGGTGCCCACTTGAACTAATAAGCAGCACTAGATTTGGGTGCCCACTTGAACTGGTAAAAATAAGCGAAACTTGGTTTGGGTGCCCACTTGAACTAGTAATAAGGGACACTAGATTTGGGTGCCCACTCGAACTAATAATAAGTTGATCACTAGATTTGGGTGTCCACTTGAACTAGTAATAAGTGACACTAGATTCGATGTCCCACTTGAACTAGTAATAACTGACACTAGATTCGATGTCCCACTTGAACTAGTAAGAAGTGACATAAGAACACACTTCATTGATGAAGTTATGAGCTTCGTGTTGAAACGGCCTAGCCAAGAGCACTAAAAAGATCATATATACGATTATAACCAAGACTATAGAGATTGGACATAATGATTGGAAAATAAAAGCACTATGAATTGCCTAGAAGGTAGCAAACAACATGATGCTTTTTGACCTAACCTATGGGACCAATGTAGCCAGATGGAATTCTTGGTACCAAGCCCTAAGAATCGTTGTCAACAAAGACTTGAATTAAATTGAAATCACATAGCATAGCATAACACAAATTAAAGGAAATAAAATAACATCACCATCAAGACAAGATTGTGTGCAATCTCTCCCCTATGCCGTGTAGCTCCACTTCCACGACATGAGTATTTAGATAATTTTATTCATAAAAATAGCCCAAGGAGCTAAGAATAGATGTGCGTACAAATTGTGCTTGTTGGATTATTGCTTTACATATTTTTAACCATATCAAAATCCCTAAGGTTTGTACACATAAAAACCTTTGCCCAAATATAATTGCTAATGGGCCTTGTTACATAAAATAAATTTATGCACATTTTCACATATATAATCTTGTGCTCACTTGCACATTCCATTAAGTTGAATCTTGCACAAATTAAATTAAACATATTTTTTATGATTATTAATTCATCAAAAATATGATAAAATATATACCTGTAAATAGTCCTCCTGTTTGAGGAAGCAACTATCCTCAGTTGTGTAAGAAAAATGTTGAGAGAACAAGATTATTGATGTTATAACTCACTCAGAGGTCCGAACATGGCTCAGAGGCACAAAGGCATGGCTCAGAGGTTCTTATGGACATGGAATACCAATCGAGAAAACTCGTGCGACACCTAAATTGGCGATCGTCACACTGATTATCAAATAAAAAATAATATGCACAAAAAGTTTAATACATGATTCACAAAATAAAAATGATCATCATCTTCACACCACCGCTCAATGGACCAGCTATACGACACCTCAATCAGTACCCTCGCACATCTCATGTAGTGCGACACCTCAATCAGTACCCTCGCACATCTCATGTAGTGCGACACCTCAATCAGTACCCTCGCACTTCTCGTTGCTATACTCAAACGCTATCCACGTTAGTTAAATAATTAATTGAGCACATCAAAATACATGCAAGCTATAGATAAAACAAGTTTATCTAGAGAATGCCCACACAATAACTTTAAATGAATTCAGAAAATGAGATTGTCTTTGAATGTTGAGGACAACATGCTAAGTGATGTAAGCAAAGCAACAATCTTGAGCCCAAATTATCCCATAAGATAATATATGTGAGGGATCGCTAGCATCCCATACCACCATGATACCACCTATACATACCTTACCAATTTGAAACTCCCTAGTATGCCATCTAGGAGATATGAATAAAATCCTTTATAAAAGAAATAAGATGGCCTTATCCCAAACTTTCACATACTAGAACGTGTCTCTATATTCCTGAGACCACATCAAGGAATAACTCTTTCCGAGTACATCATTAGAAAAGAATTTTGAATTATTGGCACCTTTCTAATGATAACTACCCAATAAACTCAATAAAATGGAGGCCCACAACATGCCATATACGGGCGTCCCTGATATACAGTTGCATAAACGCATGAGAGGATGACTTCATAATTGGTGTGGAAGACTAGATTTATACATAATGCATATGCAATGAACCAACCAATCAAATGAATGTATGTAAGACGAGTCTAAGTGTCCCATACCACATAGGCGCATTGTACATACACACATAGGATGATAAAAAGATAGAAGACATAAATGTGACTGGAGTAAGTATATGAAACCAATTTGATGTCCCATACCACCAGATTAATCTCACACATCACTTCCTTCAAAGTAGAAGTTTGAGGCGGAGTGGCCAGTTCCCTCTGCTGAAACTTAAATTTCGACACAAATTTTCTCTATCTAAAATTTTTATTTAAGGTACTGAACTTGAACTAATCTTAATGTTGAGTCTATGGTTTATTAATTAGGTTCTTAGGTTGGAAAAATATATAGATACTTATGAAAATTTTGTATAAAAGGCAGTGAATATATACATATACATACCTCCATCGTTGTGGTGTCATTGAAATTATCTGTCAAAAGAATTTTAACACTCAAAGGTACGTGAGTTGTTAAACAAATACACGAGAAACTTAACATTATAATAGATAATTTAATTATGGATAAGAAATACTAACCTTGAGTTGAAAAGTTACTAGAGAGGGTGTGAGATTATAAACAAAGAGTAGATAAAATTGATTTTTCAATATATCAAAAGTTTAAGCACAAATATGAATGTGAATGACTAGTAAAAATTCTAACAATCTTGATTATGTAAACAAGTCTAGATGATGAAAGATTAATTTACACTTTAAGTTGAAATAAACTTAAATAATAAATATAAAACTCAGAGTCATACCTTTTTATATATATTCGATTGTTGCAATGATGTTCTACCTTGAGAAAAATGAGAAACAATGCGAGCGGATTGAAATATAATTATTCTTCCAAACGTAACTAGGGTTATATTAAATTACGACTTTATAAGAAATAGAACTTAGAGTAGTATGAATTGAAATTCTATGCATAATTATTTAAGCATGATCATTATTATTGTAAAGATGGAAAAGAGAAACTTACTTGGAGGGTATTTGAATCACTGTTTGAAAAATAAAACTTACATAAAGATATTGGAAGAATTATTTACTAAATTATGGAGGATAGCAACTTACTTGCAAGTGTTGAATAGCTTTGCTACGAAATACATCATTAAAAGGACATAAATATTGCAAGCATATGTGACATTTTAATTTTGTTGATGATTAACATTATGCAAAATAGAGGAACTTACTTGGTAGTGCTGGAATCATTTTGAAAAAGACATATTATTGCTCATGCTATATGGTACCAAACAATTTAAAAGTAGTTCCAAGATTCATATATCTTAAATTAATTATTACTAATTTTAAAGTAGTTCCAAGATTCATATATCTTAAATTAATTATTACTAATTTTAAGCACATAATGCAATTAATGAATGGGTTGAATACGAACTCATATGATGTTAGGAAAGCACATCTGCATAGTAAAGTGTTAGATAAACAAATGTAGATATAACTAATAATCACAGATAAGAAAAATTACCTCGAGGTGTGATGAGTTGAGAATAAACAATAAAAGTGGTGTTCAAATATCACAACAATAAAAATATAAAAACTCTCAAAGATTTGCACATTGTTGTCGATAGCCTGAAAATTTTATAATCTCTGCATCACAAAAATAATTAGACTAGAACAAAGAATTTAGGGTCTCTTCTAAGTCTTGAAAGAAGGTCTTGGAGCAAGATTTTGGTCTCTATGATCTAAGGTCTTATTCCCAAAAGTTAAAGCCTTTTGAGGTTTTCAACAAAGTTTTCTTTTCCTTTTTATGGATATTTCTAGCATGCAAACTATATTTTCAAAAATTTTTAATTAAAAACTATCAAATAAATGCTGAAATAATTAATTTTACACATGCAAAATGAAATAACGATCCTTAAAAATTTTGTGATAATCTCAACAATGACATGAAATTTATTTGGATTTAAAAGGATACTATTTGACAATTTTAAACAGGTTTAAAGGACCGATAAACAATGACTTATGAAATTTATTTGGATTTAAAAGGATACTATTTGACAATTTTAAACAAAGTTAAAGGACCGATAAACAATGATTTATGAAATTTATTTGGATTTAAAAGGATACTATTTGACAATTTTAAACAAATTTAAAGGACCGATAAACAATAAATTAAGGTTTAATTGTAAACAGTATACTCTCAAAATGCTTGAATATGAAAATATAAATAGAGTGAGTATAATAAATACTTAGCTTAGATATCATGTCGGTTGGTTGCAAAATAGTTGTTCACAAAATATGCATGCAATAATTTAATTAATTTACAATTGGTAAAGAGTAATTGTAATGAAGACTTAGCTCATGATTTGTGGGAGCCGAGCTGGAAAAGGAAAATAATTTTTTTGGAAATAATTAATAGAATTCTCAATGGCGCGATGAAGCAATGTTTCTCGTCTCATTACTCCAATGAATTGGCCATCAAAAAACAAAATATGCACTTTTTAAAGCTTTAATTGTATATATAAAGCTTTAATAATAACTGATGCAATTAATAATCACATATAAGAAAAATTACCTCGAGGTGTGATGAGTTGAGAATAAACAATAAAAGTGGTGTTCAAATATCACAACAATAAAAATATAAAAACTCTCAAAGATTTGCACATTGTTGTAGATAGCCTGAAAATTTTATAATCTCTGCATCACAAAAATAACTAGACTAGAACAAAGAATTTAGGGTCTCTTCTAAGTCTTGAAAGAAGGTCTTGGAGCAAGATTTTGGTCTCTATGATCTAAGGTCTTATTCCCAAAAGTTAAAGCTTTTTGAGGTTTTCAACAAAGTTTTCTTTTCCTTTTTATGGATATTTCTAGCATGCAAACTATATTTTCAAAAAAAAAAATTAAAAACTATTAAATAAATGTTAAAATAATTAATTTTACACATGCAAAATGAAATAACCATCCTTTAAAAAATTGTGATAATCTCAACAATGACTTATGAAATTTATTTGGATTTAAAAGGATACCATTTGACAATTTTAAACAAATTTAAAGGACCAATAAACAATAAATTAAGGTTTAATTGTAAACAGTATACTCTCAAAATGCTTGAATATGAAAATATAAATAGAGAGAGTATAATAAATACTTAGCTTAGATATCATGTCGGTTGGTTGAGTTGATTGGACAACACAAAATATGCATGCAATAATTTAATTAATTTACAACTGGTAAAGAGTAATTAAGACTTAGCTCATGATTTGTGGGAGCCGAGCTGGAAAAGGAAAATAAATTTTTTTTTGGAAATAATTAATAGAATTCTCAATGGTGTGATGAAGCAACGTTTCTCGTCTCATTACTCCAATGAATTGGCCATCAAAAAACAAAATATGCACTTTTTAAAGCTTTAATTGTATATATAAAGCTTTAATGATTAAACTTTAAAGTATAAGCTTTGGCCTTTTAAAAGAAAACAAAAAGCTTTATGAAAATAATAGAGATTGAAGAAAACTAAAGTTTAACTAAAATTTGAATTAATGTTTTTTTAAATAATGAGGATAGGCTTTATAAAATTTTAAGCCTATTAGCAAGTTTAATTGCAAAAACTTGCTTTAAGAGAAACTATGGAGTTTCTCTCCTAAAATTTGGCTGCACAGGGATGCGCTTAAAAGAGAAAAATATGGGATTATATATATATTAACCAAGCTTTAACTAGGCATTTATCAAAAACCTTAAGCAAAGCTTCTTCTATATATATATATATATATATATATATATATATATATATATGTATATATATATATATATATATATGTATGTATATATATATATATATGTATATGTATATATATATATATGTATATGTATATATATATATATATATATATGTATATATATATATATATATGTATTTATATTTATGCTTTAAAGCTTAGGCATTAAGTCCCTTTTATCAAAGGCTCTAGCCAAGCGCACTGCAGGCCGCGTGGCGCACAGGCGTGATTTTGGAGAGAGAGAGAGAGAGAGAGAGAGAGAGAGAGAGAGAGAGAGTTTTAAAAAAAATTTCAGTCTGCGCTATTGGAGAGGCAGCGCTATCTAGACAAGAAGAACAATAAATGATTTTATAAAGCTTATATTTCATTAAGCTTTGTAAAGTTTCCATGACTGAAGAAGACGTTGCAACGGCCACCACTGCTCAAGTGGCCAATCGAATTTTGCATCTCCCATGGCCCTTTTTTATTTCAAAAAAAGAAAAAATCCAAGTAGTTTTCCTATAAATCTAATTTTGGGAGATTGAAGACCATCCATTCTACACTTCCACTGGCTTAGCAATCTTGCTATGGTCTTCTATGCTCCTTCCCTTGCTGATTCAATATGTACCGACGGATTATGAAGAGGATTAGTGTTGAGGAAGGTGGTTTTATGGTTTTGAGAAACCCACTAATAGTTTTTCACCTTGCTTTAGGCTTTGGGCAAAAGATTGATTGTTATCCAATGGTTAAAAACAAGTCTTCTTTCAACCATTCTTTCACCCCTTTGTCCACAAGTCTTTGACCACTTCAAGAAGATTAAATTAAACCAAAGCTCAGATACCACTGATACCACTGTCAAATACGGGACTCTTTTGTACTTCTTGAAGAAAATAATTAAAAACTCATAGAATATATCAAAAATTAAAACAAAGACATGAACTAAATTGAAATCACATAACATAGCATAACAGAAAGAAAAGGAAATAAAATAGCATTACCACAAGACTGGGTGCAATCTCCCCCCCCCCCCATGCCGTGTAGCTCCACTTCCACGACATGAGTATTCAGAGAATTTTATTCATGAAAATAGCCCAAGGAGCTAAGAATAGATGTGCGTACAAATTGGGCTCGCTTTTCCCACTTTTGGGGTATTGCTTTACATATTTTTAACCATATTAAAATCCCTAAGGTTTATACACATAAAAACCTTTGCCCAAATATAACTGCTAATGGACCTTGTTACATAAAATTTGTGCACATTTGCACATATAATAATCTTGTGCTCACTTGCACATTCTGTTAAGTTGAATCCTACATAAATTAAATTAAACATATTTTTGTATGATTATTAATTCATAAAAAATGTGATAAAATATATACCTGTTATAGTCTTATTAATTAATAAAAATGATGATAAAATATATACCTGTAACAAACATTCTCATAGACCATCTTTTTTAGCTTGAGAGATTAGAAGAGGCTACCTTTTAAGGCATAATAGTTGAAGAATTGAAAAACTAGGGTGCAAGAAGTGGTTTGACAAAAGGCTCAAAGACAAGGTCATGGAGGTAGGATACATGTTCCTCATGTACACTACAAAGAACTAAAAGCATAAGCTTAAGTACAAAGGAATAGAACCATTCATAGTATGCGAAATCACTCCATAAGGTGCGACCGCTTTGAAACTCTTGATGGTGTGGAGATGAAAAGATTCTTTAAGATGCTACTATGAACCTTGACCAAAAATGTGCTAAGGGCCACTCACTAGAATTAATAAGAGAAAAGGAAGGACAGTAAGATGAAAAGGGAAGCTTAGTGTGAAACCAAAGCACCATATGAGAAGCTATTAAAGCATCTTTACGACCCAAGTCATTGACCACAAACACATATGAGAAAAACCAATAAAAAATCTTGAAATGGTTAACGTACAATAAAGGGTGCACCTTCTATGACAAAATTAATCCACTTGCAAATTTAGAACTATAAATGAGAAATGTATAATTTATGCTAGCATCTAGTGTGTGTGTGTGTGAGAGAGAGAGAGAGAGAGAGAGAGAGAGAGAGAGAGAGAGAGAGAGAGAGAGAGTCAACCACTACTCTAAGCGCAACAATAGACCCAAGGATTGGATTCATAATCTCCCAAATAACCCCCTTCCTTTACTCTTGTAACTCTATCCAAAAGGCATCCCATGCCATTAGAGCTCTTATTAATGCCTTTTATAGAAATGGTTAAAGCTAAGCTTTGGTAAAACTAGCCCACTATGAAGCATTGATTAAAACATCACTTCTTTTAGAAACCTTTCACACTGGTGGGCACTAGGACTCTGGGCACTAGGACCTTGGTATGAGGGACTAGTGCCCTCAGTACAAAATACTCTCCCTGCCTATTTTTTAGTCCTATGTGGGATGATATGGGTTACATTTTACTTGCTATTTAAGTGATTTTGCCTTGGCTTTTTTTGTAAAGAGAGGGTATTCGATATTAGTAGAAAAAATTTAATTTGAGCCCTAGTCCCACATTGCCTTGACTTTTCAATCATGTGTGTGGTACACATAAATAAATAATAGACATATATATGTATATATTAAATAAATAAATAAATAAATAAATAAATATACAATTTATGAAATCAATGGTCAATGAGGAAGGAATATTCTTGACACCATGTGCAAAGCGTAAGGTGCATATAAATTGAATATATTGTGGAGGAAGATGAAGATGGGTCTTCCAGATGACTTGGAGTCATTCCGGGTGGGCTCTCTGCCTACCATCTTCTACATACCCGATTACCTCAACTCCAAGGAGCAGCTTCGACTCTTACACCAGGTAGATCTTGTGTCTCTATTCAAACAGATGAATTTCTACAAGCTTAAGGCAATCAATCAAGAGAGGGAATGTTAATCGACGGTCGAACACTATCTTTATGCGATTATTCCTGTATGAAGTAGATAGATGCAAGGGTCTTACACATAGATCCCCCGTGGGTTGGACGGTGATATCCTCTGCCCACGAGAGACAGGCTTCCTTTCCATGGGCCGGGGATAGGCAGCTTCATGGCCCCTGTAGCACTAAGAGAGCACGGTGAGTGTGTTTACCTCTCAAGTCTTCTCAGCCTTATCTTGTATTTTTGAGTAAAGCAACTAGCCACAGTGTTCCCAGCCTTCCTTACATGAGGTTATAAATTGCACTTTCTTATAAGGTGGATTTGGGCATGTTCCTGGATTCATCTCTGTGTATATATTCCTTACATGTTTTTAAGTACCGGAAATTTACGCAACAACTAAATTTGAGATTTATTCACATAATTTTGGAGAGTAAAACAAACGAAATGACACAAAGTCAAGACATGTGTAAGCTGGATGTCAAGACAACATGAAAAAGAAGAGAGAGAGAGAGAGAGAGAGAGAGAGAGAGAGAGAGAGAGAGAGATTAACATCTACATAAGACCCGAAGGGCCTATGAGACCATGAATAGTACAATGATACTGTGGGTCTACAGTGCCATGGAAAAACTAAAAAAACATGAAAACTGAAACATGATTATATAAGCCTCCTAATGGCAGATGTGGCTATGGTGAGGGCATGTCATGTCGTTTGGAGGATCTCATGGATCTGTCTTCGTGTGGTGGAGATCCTTTGTGCTATGGGTCGAGGCTCGGGAGCGTCTGGCACGTAAGATGGAGTAGGCCCGCTTACTCTAGACTCCTCCTCTATGTTTGGTGGGTATAAGTTGATGTCGATGTAGCAACGACTGCATTGGTGGCTGATTTGGACGCTCATGCTGTGAAGAAATCAGTGATGGACCTTTGGGCGCAACGGCTTGTATGGGCTGGCCTTGTCTCTAGGCATGTCCTCTCGATACTCCATCCCTATGTTGTTTGAGCTGTATCAGGTGCATCCCGATACATCTTTGGTCCTCATATTGCATTAACATCTCAAAAGATGTGAAAAGTCTATGAGACCAAAAAGGTGACAACATGAAAAAGAAGAATTAGCCGAGAAAAGAAAGATAGGGCTAACATACTACACAGGCGGTGAGTACATACTACACAGGCGGTGAGTATACAATGGAGTGGGCAGAAAAATCTCATGTGTTTGGACTCATCATATGTCGTCCTCCTCATGGAGGTGGTGCCTCCCTGTGTTGCCAAAGAATGTCCCTAGCTGGTTGAGGGTTTGGATATTTGAGGGTAGGGACGTTTGGCTCTTTGGAAGGAGGCTGCCGGCTCTTGATGACTCCCTGTGTGCATGGGGCTAGAGGGACACAAGGTATGGTGTGCCATTTGTGCTTCCTCGGCTCTTATTGGCTGAGTGAGGCCTATGGAGGGACTGATGTATCTACCTGGTGTTAGCCAAAGAAATTTGCGATGGATGTTTGGGAGCGTCATGCTGCTCTCCTCTCTATGCGTGGCCGCATCACAGCCTGTTGGTGTTGATGCAACTTGTCATGTGCACAGTGTGTATCTACCGTGTGCTACACGAACGCAAGACTAGCTTTAAGGTTTGGGGAAGCTTGGAGCTTGGCAGGCTGATTGGCGAGCTGAGTTAGGGATAGACTAACGGGCGGGCACCCAAGTATGGACGGGCGGGCGCCCAAGTGTGGACGTCCGATGACCGGCCAAGAGCCTATAAAAGGGTGGCCAAGGTTAGTCATTAGTCATATAGAGTCTCGCGTGATTTGTGAGAGCTCTATGGTCTGGAGCTTGGATCTAGTGCAGACGTGCACCTGCTCTACGCAGCCGAGGCCGGCAGCAATCTTGAGGCCCGCGAGGGTAGCTTCGTGGCGGTATGGGACGTTGCGAGGAGGAGATTGGTCGGTACGTCAACCTAGTTAGCTCAGCTCGTGGCTCGGTGGAGACAGCCAAGACTGTGGGCTTGCCCACGGCTGTCATGGTTGGGAGGTGAGTCAGGCTTGCACTCCCTTGTTGTTTGTTTGTTTGCAAGTTTCGAGTCTCGTACCAGGAGCGTTCCACGAGGAGATGCGGTGGGGATTTGACAGTGGTATCAGAGCATGCCTCGTGACCGAGCAAGTCGGTAGGTAGAGAAGATGAGGTTGAAAAAAGGTATGTGTTCAAGAAGCTTGCTGTTTTGTTATGCATGCTTTTGTTTTTTCAGATAGTATGTGCTTTTTCATCAAAGAAACCCGTGATGAGGGTGTAGGTAGATGGTAGGGTTGTTTGCTTTGCAAGAAGAAGGCTGAAGATGCTTGTGCAGTCGCATGAACGAGTCATGTGAGAAAATAGAAAAAAAAGCACGTTTGCTTTTGGTTGAACAAGAGAGAGAGAGAGAGAGAGAGAGAGAGAGAGAGAGAGAGAGAGAGAGAGATTTTATTAACGTCTTCCAAAAGACCGAACTCGGCCTATGAGACAAATCGGAGTACCTGTATGGAGAGAGAGAGAGAGAGAAGGTCGCCGGCTGTGTTGTGAAGCGCTTGTATGTGCAGCCAGGGCGGGTACTCTTATACAGTCGGTCGTCGATGGCAGGTTGTTACGCTTGATCCGGCGCACGTGTACAGGCGATGGTGCGTAGGCTGGCATAATCATACCTATGAGGTGCAGTCGGCCAAGTATACGCACGGGTAGGTACACAGGCACACAATCTTGTGCAAGACAAGTGCGCAGGCGGCAGTGCTAGCCAGGCGAACGCAGGCGTACTCGGGCAATCGACATGTTCTTTTCGTACGCAGACACGCTGAAGGCAGCGCACATGGGCAGTCGACGTGGGGTACGCAGGCAGGCAAGCGGCGCTCCACGCGAGTGTATTGTACAGCTGGGCTCGTACACGCGAGTAGACTCGCAGTTCGACGGGTGGTAGGAAGAAGGCGATGGATTTAGCGAAAAGCAACGTAGCGTGGAGTTTTTTCCTCATGTTTTCGTTTTTTTTCCTAAACCTTAGTAAAGGGTTTAAAAAACCTACCTTATGCTTAAAGATGTTTTTTTTAAAGAAAGAAGATGTTTTTTTTTTATAAAACACAAAAGCAAAAGCTCAAGTAGCTTTTAGGGCCAGTTATATAAACCCCTTAAGTGGGCTTCTTGCCACATATCTCTCAAGTTTTCAAGCTCTCAAGCTCTCAAGTTCCCTTGCACTTTTATTGTGCAAAGATCGAATTTTCTCTCCACTTGCCCTCTTCATGATGTCGACCTAAGAATCGGAGTTGGACCCCCTTGTCGAACGCGAAGGCTTGCCGGCTACGGAAGATACCAATTCCGATCTTTTTGACGATTATGTGTCAAAATCAGATTTCCAAGAGTTCAAAGTAGCTCTCGTCCAAACTACTTCAGAAGTCAGGCACAAATTGCCGCCCAGGTGCAAGCTTTGCAGAACTCCATCTCTCTATTGATCACTATCCTCTCTACTCTTTCGGGTATGGATACCTTGGTCTCTGCTTTAGGCCCCAATATTACTCTGGAACCGTTCGGGGGCGAGCAAAAGCAGCGTACCAAGGAGATCGTGGACACATGGCTACATAAGTGGCAGGTCCATTTTCAGTTTCATCCATATGATGATGAAAAAAAGATCCAGTTAGCAGCAGGTTTCCTCTCAGGCAAAGCTTTGCTTTGGTGGAAGGAACTCAATCCTAAGCCAACAACTTGGGCACAATTCGAAAACGTCTTCAAGAAGGAATTCCTCAAGAAAGAGGATGATTATGATGTTGTTGCCTGGTTTATAGCTTTGACCATGACCTCGTAGCACCTCACTTATGAGGTCTATCTCTAGAAATTTAGGGACTTGCAAATGAAAGCTACATAGATGGATCCCACTACTCTTTTGGGGTTTTTCGTAGTTGGTTTACCAGACTCATACCGTTTACAAGTTAAAAATAACAAATGCAAAACATTGGACAAAGCCATTCATTCAGCTTGTATCTATGATGATACAATGGTCTCTTCCAAGTCTAAACCCGTTACCGAGTAGGGGAACAAGCATAAAAGAAAGTTCTCCGCACCTATGGCTAACACGACTGAAGGAAAGTCTTCGGACCAACCTTCGAAGAATTCAAGTTCGACACCAGCGAAGAAGAAACGACTCCTTAAGGCCTTAAAGCTCAAGAAGGAGGGACGGCGTTTTATCTGCGAAGAAAAAGGACACATGCGTAACGAGTGCCCGAAGCAAAAGGGTGCAAAGACCAACGCAGGACCCAAGCCAAAGGCAGCTAATCAGTTGTCTTTGACAGGTACGTCACTTTCTCGCCCTAGTACATGTTCAGATTGTCTGATCAACTCTAAAGTTTTTGGCTTGCATGATCTTCTCCGAGTTTATGGAGAAGTGAATGGCCATAGAATTCACATTCTTCTAGACCCTGGCAGCTTACACAATTTTGTTAACTACAAACTTGTGCAGAAATTGAATCTTGATACGACACCCAGCGATCATATCTATGAGGTACGCCTACCTGCGGGAAGGCAAGTATGGGATCGAAAGGTGGAGATGCTTCCAATCCAGATTCAGGACTACAAAGATACTCTGGAATGCTATGTTATGCACCTAGAAAATGTAGACTTGTTATTAGGGATTGCGTGGTTTAAGACTCTTCAAGTCCAGATAGATTGGTCTAGTCTGTTAGAAGTCATCCCCTGTCTTAATCAAACACGAGGGCCTCTGTTGTGGGTGTGCCTGCCCTGTATAGGTGTTTTATCATTTTTCCTCACTCGTATTTTTTTCCCATTTTTCCCCATTTTTCCATGGTGTGGATGGATGCCACATGTTGGCAGGAGCCCATGGTGCTGGCCGATTGCACCTCATGTGCTCCTGGTGGCTGGCCGACTGCCTATGCTGCAGTCGTTGAGGTGCTGGTGGCTGGCCGACCTGTTTTACACAGTCGTGGAGATATTCTGTGCTGGCCGACCTGCTTTCTTCAGTCGTGGAGACATTTGCTGCTGGCCGACTGCTTTATGCAGTCGTGGAGTGCCCTAATGACCTGGGCGACTGCATCCATGGGGCATATAAATAGGCCCCATGCTCCTCACCACTTTATCATTCAGTTTTGTGCGGGATCTTGTGTATAGAGAAGAGTTTACACGCCTATTTCTCTGTGTCTCTTGTGCTGTCTATTTTCTGCACTCTACTTGCTCTTGTGAACCCAAGTTTGGTTATCATTTATGCTGCATATTTTGACATGGTATCAGAGCCTTAGGCTCGTGATAGATCTTGGGAGTTTTTAGAGCAAGAGGGGGATAGTTAGGTTGCTGATTGGTGGATTGTTTTGGATTGTTCGGGAAGAGAAGTTGCAAGAGGAAGGTGGGCTAAGGTGCTGGACAGCCACTTGCAGGTTTTAGAGATTTTTTTTCCCACCCACCCACCCTTTTCAGTTTAATCCCCGCGATGGCAGATTTACTAGAGATGGCTGAGAAGCACGTGAAGATCCCGACTCTCCCCACGTTCCCAGTGGACCGTCAGTTGGACGGGAACAATTACGACATCTGGAAGGTTATGATGGAGTCTGTGCTGGAGTCATATGACCTTGCTGATTTCATCATCATCGGGGTTCCACGGCCGGAAGCAGAGGAAGGGGAGTTATTGTCGATGAAGAAGGACCGAGAGGCACAGGCACACGTGGGATCGTGTCAATGCCAGGGTCCGGTCATTTATTTTCCTCAACTGCACACCACAAGTGATCAATCATGTAAAGCACATGACGTTGGCCAGAGGCATATGGGAGCGCTTGGCTTCTCTTTATAACAGGGTATCACCCATGAAAAGGATCTCCTTGGAAGTGCAGATGCGGGTTATGAACCCTGCAAAGTTCTCGACGATGCGGGAACACATTAACAAGCTGCACGTCCTTCAGCAGGAAGTTGATTACGAGTGGCAGGCTTAGCACCATTACCTGGGAGGAGCTTGTGCCAATGGTCTTGGACCAGGAGGAACGTTTCACGAACCCTCCTCACAATGGAGGTTCGGAGGCCTTAACTGGCCAACAGTCGAAAGGCCGTAACACGGGCAAAGGGAAGGCTTCGTCGGAGAAGTCTTCTGAGAAGAAGTCCGTTAACTGACCGTGAGAAACTAAAGGCAGAGAGGACCTGTAATGATTGTGGTGAGAAAGGCCACTATTGGAGGCAGTGTCCCAAGCGGAAGACCGATAAGGGTGAAGATTCCTCAGCAGCAATCATTAAGACTCCGGCTTTTGTGCACCTGGAGGTGGTGGACACCGATGTTTCATTTTCTTCAGGCAAGGAGGAGATTGGAGGATTCTCCGCAATGGATACTCGGGAGTGGATTCTAGACAGTGGTGCTTCCAGGCACATGACTTCTTCCCGTTCCGGTTTACAGGATCTCTGCAGGCTTTCTGGTCACATTCTTACTGGGGATACATCCACTATCCCAGTTCACAGTGAGGGCAGGATGGAGATAGTTCCCGATGGCAGAGGGGGAAAGCATTCCTCCCAGGTGTTGTATGTTCCGTCACTTGGTTTTCATCTGTTGTCAGTGCATCAGGTTTGCAAGACTGGCGTACGGGTGGAGTTTGATGAGCATTTTGTTGCTCTCCGGGACAAAGCAACAGGCCAGGTGGTTTGGGAAGGCGGAGTGGAGAATGGAGTTTACAAGCTTTCAGCACTCTCTCTCCCAGGTCCTCAGGTTTGTGATGAGTGGCAGTCTGGTAATGGCCACTTAAGTGTGGATACGCTGCAGGTGCAGGCTTTCCGGGACCAGATGGTGGATAGCTTGCCAGTAGATGGCAGCAGTTGGCAGGAACTCTCTAGTACTGATGTTGGTAGTTCTTGTGTTCGTCAGTCAGAGGAAACTGAACAGGTAACTTATGCTCTGATGTCTCGTAGTATTTGGGACAAAGAACCTCCAGTAGATGAGGATGTTCTTTCCACGGGGACCTTTCGGAAAGCCGAGCAGGTGGCAGTTGATTACTTGCAGAAGGAGGTGGTTTCTCCAGGCTTTGTGGTTCCGGATTCAGAGGGGGTGGTTGACAGGTTTCAGAAGGCCTTGCGTGGTCTTCAGCAGGTTTCCAGGACTTGGTTTTGCACCGTAACAGGTGTTGATCCTTGTGAGCAGTGTGATGCCTCTTTGACTCAAAAGCAGAATGGTTCATTGATCTGGTTGATGGACACCAGATTGGACGGAAGCTTCCTGATGAGGCAGTTGAGCTCATGGTTGCGGATGTCTCTTTGGGAGGCAGGATTGCGTTTCCTGTGGTTTCTGCGGCATGCGAAGGATCATGGACTCTTGTACACAGGAGGGGGATTGTTGGATGGAGTCCGACTCCACGGTTGGAGTGACTCAGTTTGGGGAGGAGATTCGGACACGAGGAGATCTACTTCAGGCCCAAGAGCAATTTTACGAAGCAGTAAGAGGCAGTCATCTTTTGCCTTGTCGATGAGACAGAGGCAGAGTACCGGGCTGCTTGTGATGCTGCTTGTGAGGTTGTGTGGTTGCGGAAGCTGCTAGGCGAGATTGGGTTTCCACAGAAGGAGCCCACAGTCATCCAGTGCGATAAACAGAGTTGTATAGCTATTGCTCGGAACCCGGTCTTCCATGCCCGGACCAAGCACATAGAGATACAGTATCACTTTGTACGTGAGAAGATCTTAGCTGGTGACATTTTGCTACTTTATTGTTCGACGGAGGACAATGCGGCGGACCTCTTCACGAAGTCTCTACCTCAGGCTACCCTCAGGCGGCACTCCAGCTCCCTTGGGTTGATTGCACAGCCAGGAGTTGAGAGGGGGTGTTAGAAGTCATCCCCTGTCTTAATCAAACACCAGGGCCTCTGTTGTGGGTGTGCCCGCCCTGTATAGGTGTTTTATCATTTTTCCTCACTCCCTGTATTTTTTTTCCATTTTTCCCCATTTTTCCATGGTGTGGATGGATGTCACATGTTGGCAGGAGCCCATGGTGCTGGCCGACTGCACCTCATGTGCTCCTTGTGGCTGGCCGACTACCTATGCTGCAGTCGTGGAGGTGCTGGTGGCGACCTGTTTTACACAGCCGTGGAGATATTCTGTGCTGGCCGACCTGCTTTCTTCAGTCGTGGAGACATTTGCTGCTGGCCGACTGCTTTATGCAGTCGTGGAGTGCCCTCATGACTTGGCCGACTGCAGCGATGGGGCATATAAATAGGCCCCATGCTCGTCACCACTTTATCATTCAGTTTTGTGCGGGATCTTGTGTATAGAGAAGAGTTTACACGCCTATTTCTCTATGTCTCTTGTGCTGTCTATTTTCTGCACTCTACTTGCTCTTGTGTACCCAAGTTTGGTTATCATTTCCGCTGCATATTTTGACATAATCATATTTTTTCTTTTCAGCATAAGGACACCCAGTATAGTATTTTAGGTGATTGTATACATCCCTCTCAAGGATCTCTTGTAAATACAGTTGATTTTGGAAATATAATGGATTCTTCTTTGTATACCGCTTTCCATTGTGTATTGATTCCACTTTCTTCATTTCTCATACCTTCCATGGATGTCAATGAATTAAGTGTGTTTGAAAGCAAAGAATTACAGATGATACTTGATTCGTTTCAAGATGTATTTCCCAAGGAACTGCCATCGGGTTTACCACTTGAAAGGGCAGTAGATCATCGTATTGATTTGATGCCTGGTGCCCATCCTGTCAGTATTCCACCTTACAGGATGAGCCAAGCTGAGGAAGATGAGTTGGCTAAACAACTCGAAGATTATTTAAGGATGGGCCAGATCCGTCCAAGTAAATCACCTTGGGGTGCACCTGTGTTGCTTAGGAGAAAGAAGGACAACACCTGGAGAATGTGTATAGATTACAAGAGATTGAACAACTTGACAATTAAGAACCGTTATCCTCTTCCTAGATCAGATGACCTGATTGACCGGTTAGCAGGAGCGAAATATTTCACGAAGATGGATTTACGTACTGGCTATCACCAAATACGTATTCATGAAAGGCATGTCGAAAGAACCGCCTTTCGGACTAGGTATGGCCATTACGAGTTTCTCGTATTACTTTTTGAATTAACCAATGCTCCAGCCACTTTCCAGCAAATGATGAACGATCTTTTTCGTGAACATTTGGAAAAATTTGTGGTAGTGTTCCTGGATGATATTTTGATATATAGTCGTACTCTTGACGATCATGTTAGACATCTCACGATTGTCTTATCTATTTTAAGACAGAATCGACTATATGCTAAATTAAGTAAATGTGAGTTCTTTATGACAGAAATAATTTACTTGGAATACAAGATCACTAGAGATGGATTGAGCATCGACTATGACCGAGTTCAGAAGGTTCTGGACTGGCCTATACCGCGAACAGTGAAACAACTTCGTTCTTTTCTCGGTTTTGTTGTTTTTCTTCGGAAATCTGTGCGGGAGTACTCTCAACTCACACTACCGATGACCGACTTGTTGAAAGGTCGTGGACGTAAGTCAAATCAACCTATCACTTAGAATAATGATCTGGATATGGCCTTCAGACTTTTGAAAGATAAAGTCAAGGAAGCACCTATCTTAGCATTACCCGATCCTAGTCGGTCTTATGTTCTTGAAACTAATGCCAGTGACTATGCCATCGGGGCTGCTCTATTTCAAGATGGTAGACCGGTTGCTTTTGAAAGTAAAAAGCTAGAGGACACTCAATCTCGTTGGCTAATCCTTGAGAAGGAGCTTTATGCTGTGATTCATGCTCTCAAGGTTTGGAGACATTATTTATATGGCTCCAAGTTTGTGGTATTGACTGATCATCAGTCAATTAAGTATGTGTGTGATGCGGATGATTTGAGAGGAAGGAAAGCTTGTTGGGCTGAGTTAATGCAAGATTTTGATTTTGACATCCGTTATCGGAAAGGGTCCATGAATAGTGTTGCAGATGCGCTTAGTCGAATCAAAGAGGTGAATACTTTGTCGTTCACCGAGATTTCTACTGACTTATTTCAGTCATTGAGAGGGCTTTGCAGGACTGATGTCACCAATTGGCCGACCATTTGGTCCATCTCCAGTTTTTGCGTCTCGTTCACTTGAGGCCAGGCCGGTGTCTCGTGTGAAGAGGCCAGTATTTTGCTGACATGGACGGGAGCCAGACTGGTGCCACCCGTGTGTTAGCAGGATGGTGTTGTATGGACGGGAGCCAGACCAGTGCCACCCGTGTATGACCTGGACTGTGTTCGACCCATGGGATTGTCACGCCATGGAAGAGCCAGTATTCGTGCCGTGTTTTGCCTATGGGACTGTCACACCATAGGGAGACTCGTGCCTGGAACTGTCTTACCTATGGGACTGTCACTCCATAGGAAGACCAGGTTTTTATGTTTTTATGTCATGCCAGTTTTGTGCCGACAGATATTTTGTACTTGTTCCATGAACGGGAGATATGTCCATGTTACTATTTGCACATGCACACATGTTTTGCATGTTTGAAACTGTTTTCGCATGACATGTATTTGTGTGTTTGCCTGCTTGACGTGTTACTTATTGAGCGGGGACGCCTGCCAGTGAGTCGTGAAGTCTGCTCTGTATTCTGACGAGTTTTGGTGCATGTGAACAGGTGGTAAGTATATCGCACATGTTGTTTTTATTATTTTATTTCTAACCTTTAGTTTTATAAGGTTAAGTGTTCACATTCACTTAAATGTGGGCACTCCCTTTGGCCACCCACTTAGGGGCCAAGGTAGGGAGCCCCACTTAAGTGAGTGTGGGGGTGGGCATGGTCACCTACCCATACTCCCCACCCACATGCAAGCGTAGAGTAAACTACACTTTAATTTTATAAAAAAAGGCTCCCTCCTTCAAGCGTGGACATCACCGGGCGATCACCTTCTTACGTTGAGAAACCGGCGACCATCCCTCCTACGTTTGTTTTTCCCAGGCGCCTGGCTGCTCTATCGACTGCATCACCAGGCGGCTGCTTCACCTCCCATACAGGCGACTGCTTCTACTCCCCCCACAGGCGGCTGCTTCATCTCCCATACAGGCGACTGCACCTTCTGCAGGCGGCTGTCACCTCTAGACTGCTGCGCTGCCTCCTCATACAGGCGGCTGTGTACACTACTGCAACCAGTCGTCTTCTCCCTTGCAAGCGGGTGCTACAGCAGACGGCTGTGACTTTTTGCACTGACGACTCCTCTCCTACAGTACTGCTGCGCCTCTTCTTACCATCAGGCTCTGCACTTCTGTAATCGCTGCTGGTGGCTGCCCACTATCTACAGGCGGCTGCCCCCACCTAAAGCAGCCAGGCGGTCGCTGCTGTCCATCTCCTGCAGGCGACAGTTCCTTCTCCATCCTCCTACGCAGCCTACCAAAGCTAGCCGGCTGTGTGTCCAACACCAGCAGGCTGCGTGTGCATCACCAACAAGTGGCGTCTTGCATCCAGGACATTGTCCACCACCAGTAAGCTGTGCTCCTCCTCTCACAGCAGGCGGCTGTGGTCGTTTGCGGTGATACTTGTCTTGGTGGTTCACCACGAGGCAACTGTTTCTTCAACAAGGGTGGCTTCATCATACCACGAGTATTGGTTTTCTATCAGCCATCCACAAGTAAGTGAATTTCAGATTTAAGTAAAAGTATTTTGTGTTTAAATCTGATAAGGGATTCTCGACTCCCTATACGGCCAACACTCGTTCGGTGCCGGGTTGTCCAAGCTCTATTGGAGAACCTCGGTCCAAAGGTGCTGAGATCGGGAGAGCCAGGCGTTAGTACGAGAGCGCCTGTTTGTGCGTGGTCTCGGAACACCAGTGAGACGCTCTCCGCGGAATCCAGTGAAAGCACAGGACCGTAGAGATTGGACCACACTAGTGGTCGTTCTGCTTCGAGCCTCTACATCGAAATTCGACTTCGAGTCTATTTGTTCGGTACTGTTTTCATATGTACATGGACATCATCTGGTTCTTGGAACCCATGGAGCATTGTATTCATTAAATACTCCCAATAAATATATCATATATTGAGGGGGGGGTCGGCCCGTTCCGGCCCCAGTGCTGGTGTACATCTTTCCATTTCATTTCATTTCAATTTCAAGTTGTATTAAGTTGTCCATTTCAAATTTGCGGTTTTAAAGTTGTGCTATTAAGCGTGTGGGTGTCCAACAGAGTCTTCCCACTTGACGGGATCGGTTTCATTGGTATCAGAGCGGGTCGGCCTGTTCCGGCCCCAGTGCTGGTGTCCATCTTTCCATTTCATTTCATTTCAATTTCAAGTTGTATTAAGTTGTCCATTTCAAATTTGTGGTTTTAAAGTTGTGCTATTAAGCGTGTGGGTGTCCAACAGAGTCTTCCCACTTGACGGGATCGGTTTCATTGGTATCAGAGCACGGTCGTTTCCCTCTTCCTAGTGGGGAAACGAACCTGTGTACTGGACATCCCGCTTTTAGCAAACTTAAAACACAATGGACAGCCAAGACAACCCTTTGGAAGTGCCAAATTCGAGGGGTCCATCTGGTGCCTCTCGTGGGTCTGATGCCCTGCGAGGAAGACACAAGCCCCTTGAAAGGGTTATTGATAGTGAATCAAAGGGTCAACTGTCTGCAGGAAAGACAGTTATGCTTGAACAAGAGCCTGATGCTATGAGGGCTGAAATGGAACATATGAGAAAACTTTTGCAGGCTCAAGAGCAAGAGTTAAAGTTTTTGCATGAAGATCCCCATCTGCAAAGTGCTATTGAAGCCAGGAAGGCTGATGCAATGATAGATGTAACTTTCGAATCAATGGCTCGTGAAGTGGGCAAGAAACCAAGGGAGTTGGCACTTGCCTACCTCCTCCGCAAAGGTGATATCAAAGAGGGGGATGACGGAGAGCTGAAATTCAGGAATCCACCTCGTTTGAAGCATGGAGATCCCGCATCTCAAAGGCTGAAATCTTTTATGCAAAAGGAAGAGGTGACAGTCACCTCTCGACATGCATCCTCTCCACAAGGCACAAAGCCTGATAGATATATGTATGCAAGTGCTCATGGAGGGCATGAAAGTCACATGCATGCAAGACATGTATCTCATGGTGACAGGTCTACTTCTAGAAAAATTTTGCCTTCTGAGTTGTCTCATGGAGAGACAATGCCATATGCAGGTAAGTCACATGCATCTGAGTTTCGAGTTCGTGGAGCACATGCCACCGTGTCCCATGAAATTTCTATGACGGTCCATGGAGCCCATGCAGACAGGGCTGCCCTGTTGGATAAGAGGAAAAGAAAAAGAGAAGACCATGAGCCTCATGCCAGGAAGCTCAAGGAATTCAAAGCAGGTGACTAATCTGTTAAATTTGATGCTTTTCATGGTGAACATGATGCTTCTAAGGTGTTAGCATTTGTGGCACAGTTCGACATTGCTTTTAGCGATGAGGATTTCACAGAAAAGTCAAAGGTGCACCATGCTAGCATGTTTTTGAAAGGGACTGCTGCTCATTGGTGGATCACTGAAAAGATCACCAAGGATCCCATTTCCACTTGGAAGGAATTTAAAGACAGATTCTATGCTCAGTTTTTGCCACCAAATGCGGAGCAAACTCTCACTCAAAAGTGGGACAGGCTGGAACAAAGAGATAATGAAAGTGTGCAACAGTATGTTAACAAGTTCTGGAAAGTGTTGCTGGAAGTGACTCCCTTTATGCAAATCATTGAGGATGAAAGAAAGAGAAAGTTTCGTTCTGGACTGCAACCAGCATATCGATCGGGTATTGAATTGCACCCGAAACATACGTTGCAACAGCTCGCAGCTTCTGCTCTTGCTACGGAGCAATTGGTGCTCAAGATTAAACAGGATCAAGGAGGTTCAAAGGGGAAGGACAAGGCTGTCCCAAATGAGCAAAAGGGTGGACAACCACCTAAAAAGAACTTCTGGGAGCCCTACAAGGGTGGTAAAGCTGAAAATAACACATCTAAAGAATAGGGCCCAAGGAAGAACAAATTTGGCTTAACCCCGGAGCAAAGAGAGCAATATGCCAAGGCTGGAAAATGCTTTTCTTGTGGTAGCAAAGACCACATGTTTCGACAATGCCCAGATCGCAAATCAAAGCACGAGGACAAGCACACCAAAGCTAATGTACATGCAGTTCCTGATGTGCAAGGAAATACAGGTCATGATGCAAAAGAGCGAATGGTTTGCAAGGCTTGGGGGCAAATCAAGGATTAGCCGGCACTCTTCATGTTTGATGACTGTGCAACTGACAATTTCATCTCTATGCAAATGGCAGCTGCATTGGGAATTGAGGTTGAAAACATGGGACCTCAGATTGAAGCCGAAGCTGCATTTATTGGTAAAGAGGTGCAGGTTACCCCATTGATAGGGAAGTTGCGCATCCATATCCAGGGCTACCTTGATAATGAGCATTTCCTAGTTGCTCCACTGAATGGATGTGATGTATTGTTGGGCAAGCCGTGGCATCATAGGCTTGAGCTCCGCAAAGACTACAAGTCCAATATGATTTCTTTTATGCATAAAGGCCGCATGCATTTTATTGATGCTGGCAAAGAAGGGGATTCCATCCCACTTGTATCACACATCCAAATTAATAAAGCAATGAAAAAGAGTCTTTCAGCGTACTTGGTTTTTGTGCGTGATAGTCTTGTGCCAAATCATCAAAATGTGGATGCTATGTCTAATGATAGGCTGAATTTTCTTAATGCATTCAACGACTGTTTTGCTGACTTGTTGCCAGGTGAACTACCTCCCCAAAGGCCCGAAGATCATCGCATAGATCTTGTGCCAGGTAGTTCTCCACCTAACAAACCCGCATACGGAGTGAGTGCTGCACAACAAGAAGAAATCATGAAGCAGGTAAACGAGCTTTTAGAGAAAGGTTTGGTTCAGCCCAGTTCCTCACCTTACTGCTCTCCTGTGCTTCTTGTTCAAAAGAAGGACGGATCATTCCGTATGTGTGTGGACTATAGAGCTTTGAACAATCAAACCAAGCTTTCAGAGAAGCAGATGAGAATGGCAAACTTTCTTTCCATGTTTCATTTTCAGATTGTGCATACTCCAAGAAAGAAAAATGTGGTGGCGGATGCACTATCTAGGAGGCCTTATGTTGCTGCAGTCTCAGTGGCCTCTCATGGAGATCTATCTGCTGTGAGAGATTTGTATCATTTGGATGCTGATTTTTGCCATATATGGACTGATTTGATGGCTGGTCATTCACATGCCTCTTATGTTATCAACGAGGGTTATCTCATGAAGGATAATTGCCTATGTGTGGTAAAGGATTTGCGTCCAAAGGTTATGGACGAATGTCACGCTCCACCTTATGTTGGTCATGGAGGTATTATGCCTACTACCCGCATGATTCAGAGGTATTTCTTTTGGCCGAGCATGCGTAAAGACATTGAGGCTTATGTGCGTGCATGTATTACTTGCCAAAAGGTGAAATTTGACAGGCAAAAGCCTCCAGGTTTGCTTCAGCCATTGCCTATTCCCTCGCAACCTTGGGAAAGTATCACTATGGATTTTATTATGGATTTGCCTAGATCCCAGCATGGGAATGATGCTATTTGGACTATTGTGGACAGGTTTAGCAAGCAAGCTCATTTCTTGCCCGTCAAGAAAACCATCAAAGCTGATCATATGGTAAAGCTTTTTCTTGCTAATATTTTCAAGCATCATGGTATGCCTAAATCCATTGTTGGGGATAGAGATCCCAGGACTACAAGCCTATTTTGGAGGGCTTTATTTGATAATATGGGTACTAAACTTGAGTTTTCATCAGCTTATCATCCCCAAACGGATGGCCAAAGTGAAGCTGCAAATTCAGCTGTGTTGGATTTATTGAAATGTTATGTCGCAGATCAAAAGACTGCATGGGAGAAGTATCTTCCACTTGTTGAGTTTGCCTACTACAATACGATCCATGCTTCCACGGGCAAGACTCCGTTTGAGATTATTTATGGCAGAGTGGTATTGCCACCCATCCTTCGTACCAAGGATGAGATTTTTGCAGCTGATGAATATGTTCGTGACTTGGATGTTGCCTTTGGTCAGGTGCGGACAGCCATTGCAAGATCTCAGGATAAGCATAAAATGGCTGCTGACAAGCATAGAAGGGACATGGAAGTCAAAGAAGGTGATTGGGTATTGCTGAAATTTGAGAAGGCTAGGCTTCGGAAGAGGCCAGGACGAGAAGGATCATATCCTAAGCTTTCTCCTCGCTATTATGGACCCTTCAAAGTGATTCAGAAGATCAATGAAGTGTCCTACAGGCTTGCTTTACCTAGTCATTGGAAGATTCACAATGCTTTTCATGTGAGTCTATTTCGGAAATATGTGGGGCTAGATTCTGATGAGACTGTCACAGAAGATCCGCCAGAAATTGAAGAGCTTGAGGAGATCCTCCAGCCAGAACAGATTGTTTTTCACAAGGAGAGAAAGCTACCTACAGGAAAGCTTTCCAGGAGATACCTTGTGAAGTTTAAGAATTATTTGCCTATTGATGCCAAGTGGGTAAATGAGGATTATTTTGCAGATTATCCGCAATTGTTGCAGGTATATCTTGAGGCTTTTCAGTTGAGGTCAACTCTTTAGAAGCCCGGGGGGATGTCACCAATTGGCCGACCATTTGGTCCATCTCCAGTTTTTGCATCTCGTTCACTTGAGGCCAGGCCGGTGTCTCGTGTGCAGAGGCCAGTATTTTGCTGACATGGACGGGAGCCAGACTGGTGCCACCCGTGTGTTAGCAGGATGGTGTCGTATGGACGGGAGCCAGACCAGTGCCACCCGTGTATGACCTGGACTGTGTTCGACCCATGGGATTATCACGCCATGGAAGAGCCAGTATTCGTGCCGTGTTTTGCCTATGGGACTGTCACACCATAGGGAGACTCGTGCCTGGAACTGTGTCTTACCTATGGGACTGTCACTCCATAGGAAGACCAGGTTTTTATGTTTTTATGTCATGCCAGTTTTGTGCCGACAGATATTTTGTACTTGTTCCATGAACGGGAGATATGTCCATGTTACTATTTGCACATGCACACATGTTTTGCATGTTTGAAACTGTTTTCGCATGACATGTATTTGTGTGTTTGCCTGCTTGACGTGTTACTTATTGAGCGGGGACGCCTGCCAGTGAGTCGTGAAGTCTGCTTTGTATTCTGACGAGTTTTGGTGCATGTGAACAGGTGGTAAGTATATCGCACATGTTGTTTTTATTATTTTATTTCTAACCTTTAGTTTTATAAGGTTAAGTGTTCACATTCACTTAAATGTGGGCACCCCCTTTGGCCACCCACTTAGGGGCCAAGGTAGGGAGCCCCACTTAAGTGAGTGTGGGGGTGGGCATGGTCACCTACCCATACTCCCCACCCACATGCAAGCGTAGAGTAAACTACACTTTAATTTTATAAAAAAAGGCTCCCTCCTTCAAGCGTGGACATCACCGGGCGATCACCTTCTTACGTTGAGAAACCGGCGACCATCCCTCCTACGTTTGTTTTTCCCAGGCGACTGGCTGCTCTATCGACTGCATCACCAGGCGGCTGCTTCACCTCCCATACAGGCGGCTGCTTCTACTCCCCACAGGCGGCTGCTTCATCTCCCATACAGGCGACTGCACCTTCTGCAGGCGGCTGTCACATCTGGACTGCTGCGCTGCCTCCTCATACAGGCGGCTGTGTACACTACTGCAACCAGTCGCCTTCTCCCTTGCAAGCGGGTGCTACAGCAGACGGCTGTGACTTTTTGCACTGACGACTCCTCTCCTACAGTACTGACGACTCCTCTCCTACAGTACTACTGCGCCTCTTCTTACCATCAGGCTCTGCACTTCTGTAATTGCTGCTGGTGGCTGCCCACTATCTACAGGCGGCTGCCCCCACCTGAAGCAGCCAGGCGGTCGCTGCTGTCCATCTCCTGCAGGCGCCAGTTCCTTCTCCATCCTCCTACGCAGCCTACCAAAGCTAGCCGGCTGTGTGTCCAACACCAGCAGGCTGCGTGTGCGTCACCAACAAGTGGCGTCTTGCATCCAGGACATTGTCCACCACCAGTAAGCTGTGCTCCTTCTCTCACAGCAGGCGGCTGTGGTCGTTTGCGGTGATACTTGTCTTGGTGGTTCACCACGAGGCAATTGTTTCTTCAACAAGGGTGGCTTCATCATACCACGAGTATTGGTTTTCTATCATCCATTCACAAGTAAGTGAATTTCAGATTTAAGTAAAAGTATTTTGTGTTTAAATCTGATAAGGGATTCCCGACTCCCTATACGGCCAACACCCGTTCGGTGCCGGGTTGTCCAAGCTCTATTGGAGAACCTCGGTCCAAAGGTGTTGAGATCGGGAGAGCCAGGCGTTAGTACGAGAGCGCCTGTTGGTGCGTGGTCTCGGAACACCAGTGAGACGCTCTCCGCGGAATCCAGTGAAAGCACAGGACCGTAGAGATTGGACCACACTAGTGGTCGTTCTGCTTCGAGCCTCTACATCGAAATTCGACTTCGAGTCTATTTGTTTGGTACTGTTTTCATATGTACATGGACATCATCTGGTTCTTGGAACCCATGGAGCATTGTATTCATTAAATACTCCCAATAAATATATCATATATTGAGGGGGGGGGTCGGCCCGTTCCGGCCCCAGTGCTGGTGTCCATCTTTCCATTTTATTTCATTTCAATTTCAAGTTGTATTAAGTTGTCCATTTCAAATTTGTGGTTTTAAAGTTGTGCTATTAAGCGTGTGGGTGTCCAACAGAGTCTTCCCACTTGATGGGATCGGTTTCAACTGATAGTTATTTTGGTCCATTTTGGCAGAAGATCCAGGACGGGAGCTCATTGATTGACCAAGACTCCATGATTGAGCAGTCTACCATTCAGGATGCAGGAGGCCAGTGGATGATTCTTAATGGTTTACTATTCCGTAATGACAAAATTTGTTGTGACATGTGAGGGCTTAAGACCGTAGTAATCACAACCTTAGTCTACACTTAACTGCACTTAATGATGTTTAAAAGACAAACAGATATAGACAAGTATGTGTCAATGCAATGCAGCTATATTAGATGAATGAATGATATTACAATGGTGATCCAAATGGATCTGTAAAGCTGAATATGCTGCCTATATGCTGTAAATGCGGACTGAACTGCTGTCCACTCTTTCCCTTGTCTCCTGGAGGGAAACGCTGAAGGGAAGCTTAGGGAACAGATGCTGTATGCTGAATGGATGATGAAACGCAGACCTGTAGGGCTGAACTGGCTGCGTTTTGCTGATGAAGATGGCTGATGTTGATGCGTTAACTGATGATGCCGCTGAGGATGATGCGTTTGCTGATTATGATGCTCCCAAGGCTCCTGGATGAGATGCGTTGGAGCACAAGGGACTGAATGCTGCTATGCTCAACCTGAATGGCTGAATGGAGATGCTCTGCTATTTATATGCATAAGGGCTGCTGGTCGGCCAGCCTTAATGCAGTCGGCCAGCCTACTGAATGTCCACGACTGCATAAATAATGCCACTAATAGCATAAATGCTAGTCGGCTGATGTAAAATGCCCATAAAATGCCTGAATAAATCATGATTAAAAGCCTGATGATTCTTGATGATGCTAATGATGCTAGAATGAAGCCATGTCACTGTACACCTGACTGGTGTGCACGTGACATTCCCCGCTGCTAAACTGTTGCTGGGTGATAAACCTGGCAACCTTCGACTCTTCTGCGATCCTTCTCCTCCGAACCATTGTCCCCTTCTGTCTTCTGCTGGGACTGAGGCCGTCTGCAGGAGTGAAATCCTTGAGCCAAGACTCTATGTACTGCGGGAACTGAATGGCAACTGCCTGAGTCACCCCTGACCTGTTCCTGGAAACCTTTCACCTACCATCTCCGTCGTACCTGAAGCTCTGAACCTCCTGAGGCGATGTTGGAGCAAACTTCTGTCTTCTGTGGAAGAGAAACCCCCTGCTGCTGCTGCCAGTTGAAGCCAAAACTTATGTGCTCCTTTGATGATGGATGTCATTCTTCCCTGAGAGTTCATGAGTAACATGTATGCAGGACTGACTGCTAAGATGACTGCTATGCAAACCATGTGCAACCCTATATGCTGTGCAAGAATGCAGATGGATGGGTTACTGATGCAGACCTAAGGGAAAATCCCTAAGGGTGGCTTGCAAAATTTTGAGAACTGGGTTTAACTGTGCGGAAGCGATAAAACTGATGATTGATTGAATGACTACTGGAATGAACATGCTCTAAGGCTGGTTACCCTGTAATGCTCTGATACCAATGTGACATGTGAGGGCTTAAGACTGTAGTAATCACAACCTTAGTCTACACTTAACTGCACTTAATGATGTTTAAAAGACAAACAGATATAGACAAGTATGTGTCAATGCAATGCAGCTATATTAGATGAATGAATGATATTACAATGGTGATCCAAATGGATCTGTAAAGCTGAATATGCTGCCTATATGCTGTAAATGCGGGCTGAACTGCTGTCCACTCTTTCCCTTGTCTCCTGGAGGGAAACGCTGAAGGGAAGCTTAGGGAACAGATGCTGTATGCTGAATGGATGATGAAACGCAGACCTGTAGGGCTGAACTGGCTGCGTTTTGCTGATGAAGATGGCTGATGTTGATGCGTTAACTGATGATGCTGCTGAGGATGATGCGTTTGCTGATTATGATGCTCCCAAGGCTTCCTGGATGAGATGCGTTGGAGCACAAGGGACTGAATGCTGCTATGCTCAACCTGAATGGCTGAATGGAGATGCTCTGCTATTTATATGCATAAGGGCTGCTGGTCGGCCAGCCTTAATGCAGTCGGCCAGCCTACTGAATGTCCACGACTGCATAAATAATGCCACTAATAGCATAAATGCTAGTCGGCTGATGTAAAATGCCCATAAAATGCTTGAATAAATCATGATTAAAAGCTTGATGATTCCTGATGATGCTAATGATGCTAGAATGAAGCCATGTCACTGTACACCTGACTGGTGTGCACGTGACATTTGTGTACCACAGATCTCGGACATTAGGTCCAAGATTCTTAAGGAGTGTCACGACGCCTCTTCTGCTGGACACCATAGGGTACACAGGACACTATCGTTAGTGAAACACACTTCTTATTGGCCAAAGATGAAAGGATATGTAGAAGATTATGTTCTCAAGTGTCAAATTTGTCAGGCAAATAAAGCTGAACGTTTTAGACAGGTTGGGTTGTTGCATCCTTTGTGTTGCAAATCCCATGGGAAAGTATTTCCATGGATTTTATTACCGGATTGCCAAGAACACATCAAGGCCACGATTCTATTTGGGTTGTGGTAGATCGCTTGACAAAAATGGCTAGATTTTTACCGATCCGGAAGACTATTACCGCTACGCAATCAGCACGGCAGTTTATGGAGCAATTGTTTAGACTGTACGGATTACCGCAGGACATAGTCAGTGATAGGGACTCTAAGTTTACGAGTGATTTTTGGAAACTTGTTTTTGAGAAGTTGGAAACAACTTTGAATTTGAGTTCCTTAGGTCATCCTTAATCTGATGGCCAGATTGAAAGAGTGAATCAGATTTTGGAGGATATGCTTCGAGCATATGTATCCAAAAGACAGAGTTCATGGGAGGATTATCTTCCTATGTTAGAATTTGCATATAACAGTACTAAGCATACGAGTACAGGTTTTAGTCCTTTCATGCTTATGTATGGTTTTCAACCTAGATCACCTGTTACAGTAGGATTCTCTGACTTCAGCACGATGCAGCACGTAATTTTTTGCAGGATATGCAAGAAATGTTACACGTTGGGAAGGAATCTATTAGAAAGTGCTGAAGACCGAGACAGATTTTATTCTAATAGTAATAGACATCGTTCACCCAGAGACTTCTTTGAAGGAACGATGGTGTATTTGCGAGTTCCGAAAGATTCCGAGACTTTACGGGCAGGTCGATCTCTGAAATTATCTCCTAGATACTGTGGACCATTTCGTATTACACGAAGGATTGGTTCAGTTGCATATGAATTGGATTTGCCTTCTCATGTTAAAGTTCATCCTGTATTTCATGTCAGTAGACTTAAGGAAGTACTGGGTGGAACAGACCAGTTAGTTACTTCTCAAGAAATTATAGATGTCGAGGACATGACATTTGTTCCGCACGAACCTGAAAAGATTCTTGGATTTCGTGAAAGAAGATTGTGTAATACGCTTATCACGGAATACAAGATCAAGTGGAAGGATTGTGTTGAGGAGGACGCTACATGGGAGACATTGACTACTCTTCAGAGAGATTACCGTGGCTTTTTAGTGAGCTCAAGAGTGAGGAAGGGGAGTATGTCATGTGCACAGTGTGTATCTACCGTGTGCTACACGCACGCAAGACTAGCTTCGAGGTTTGGGAAAGCTTGGAGTTAGGCAGGCTGATTGGCGAGCTGATTACATTAGGCTATGTTTTTACCCTCGACTCAGGAGTTGTTTCATGGAGCAGCAAGAGGCAGCCAACTATTGCCTTGTCATCTACAGAGGCAGAGTACCGGGCTGCTTGTGGTGCTGCTTGCGAGGTGGTGAGGTTGCAGAGGTTACTTGGCGAGATTGGGTTTCCATTGGCGGAACCCACGGTCATCTAGAGTCACTTTGTTCGTGAAGTTTTTTGCTGATGACATCTTGCTAGAGTTTTGTTTGACGGAGGACAATGCGGCGGACCTCTTCATGAAGTCTCTACCTCAGGCTATGCTTCGGCAGCACTCCAGCTCACTGGGGTTGGTTCCACATCCAGGAGCTGAGAGGGGGTGTTAGCAGTGATCTCCTGTCTGTACATTATCTCACAGAGGGCCTTTGTTGTGGGTGTGCCCGCCCTATAGCTTTTCTCATTTTTCCCCATCTCCTTGTATTTTTTCCCTATTTTTTTGGGTCGTGGGGCAGTAGTGTGCTGGCTGTCTTCAAACCTGGCCTACTTGCATATACTGGCCGACTTGCTTTATTATGCAGCTGTCGGCTGCTTTTATGCTGGCTGACCAGCACTGAGGGGTGATATAAATATCACATAGTCACCAGGGAACGGGAACGGATATGGGAACGAGGGGCCAATCCGGAACGGGAACGGGACCCCTTGCAATCCGGAACGGGATCCGGAACGACACGTTATCATATTTCAATACACATGAGTAGACAAATATACAATTAAAAGCAGGTAAAAAGAGACAAATATACAATTGAAAGTAGACAAAAAAAGACAAGAATTTGATAGCAAACTCAATGACCTTGTTCATATTTAGAAAACCAGAAGTACAATAGCTTGTACAATGTACAGCCACATAGTGAAAGCTAGAATCTAGATAGCTAAGAACAAAGAAACCTAAAGTCCTAGGTGATATCAAATAGGTGCAAAGATGTCAGCTAGATCATCCATAGATGCATCATGCATCGATGCAGGTGGAGGTGGAGGTGGAGGTGGAGGTGGAGGGTCGTCATCATCCGACTCAGACTGTGGCTCCATATCTATGAAGCTCTCATGGTCAAAGTCACCACTAGCAACCTGGGCTAATAGTCGCAAGTTGGCTGACACATACACAAGGTCATTTGTTCTGGTAGTGAGTAGCCGATTTCTCTTCTTCGAGGCAACATGGCTAAAAACACTCCATAGTTGCTCAATTGGAGAAGAACTTGCATTCTGACTGAGAATGCGCATTGCAAGCCGTTGTAGCTCTGGAGTACCCGATCCGTAGTTCTCCCACCAAAGAGCACCTCCCATAAGTGTCCTATCTTGCTGGGCATCTGCTGAACCAAAATTACCTGTCTTTGCTCTGTACTTTCCCAAATCAATTCTAATCTTGCTTCTCATCGTAGCATCAGGCACCAATCTGGCAAGGATTTTGTCCCAGCCATTTGTGACTTCTTCATCCGATTCCTGGCCTTTGCCTTGAAACTCTGGATCAATCACAAATGCAGCTGCATGCATTGGTGAGTGATATCGGTCCCACCTTGCTTGACACAAACTTTGAAGTTCTGCCTTCTTTGTTGTGTCGGGCTCCAAAGAAAGGATACGCTCCACCATCTCGTCCATGCCCTCATAAACTTTGCCAATGCAAGGTTTTTTCCCATCCACCATACGCAGCATGTAGATAATGGGCTTCGTAATGTTGACAACATGCTCAATCTTCACCCACAAAGGAGCATCCATGATGTGGGTGTAACAAGTTGTTCCTTGTGTGCTACGGGCAGTGGGCCACGTGCTCCACTCATCACTCACTACAAGCTGCTTGAGAATGTTATGGAGTGCAACTAGCCTCTCTAGCATAATAAAATTATATGCAAAACGAGTTTCCGAATATTTTTTAAGATCCAAGTTTGGGGATCTTTTCCTAAACTCGGAGAGGCTAAATGTGTGCCGAGTGATGAATGAAACTGTCTTTTCCCTTTGCTATGCATGGTGCTACCCATGAAAGACCATCAATGTCTTTCAGAAGATTATTCAAGCCATGTGCAATGCATGGAGTGAATGTGATGTGTGGATACCTTGCCAAAAGAAGGTCGCCTGCAGCTCGATTTGAGGCCTCCCCATCACCAATGACCTGGATCACATCTTGAGGACCCACTTGCTCAATTGCCTCTGCCCATTCCTCCACGATGACGTCGGCATACTTGCCCGTTGGAGAGGCATCATGGGAAGACACAAAAAATGTGTTCCCTCGAGAGTATGCGATGATGCCATGGATGGAGCGAGATTGGCTATCACTCCATCCATCACTAATGATGGAGACACCGTTGCGTTGCCACCCTTCCTTGACGTTTTGCATGGCTTGCTCAACAGCTTCCTTTTCCTTTGCCAAAAGCGTGGTTCGAAGGCTCTCCGAAGAAGGGGGAGTGTAGGTTGGTCCAAATTCAGCAATGAGACGAACCATTTCCCGAAAATAAGGGGACCTTGCCACATTGAAAGCGATGTGGTCATGGTAGAAGAACCTTGCAATAGCTGCATCCACGGCTTCTCGTTTGCGTGGATTCCAAGAACCCGCAAGAGTTCTTTGCGTGCCTTTGGGGGGTGGTGGTTGATGCACGGAAGAAGAGCCTACGGATGTGGAGAAGTTGCTTGAAGGAGTTGTAAAGAATGATGGGTTCGCAGCCATAGCTCTTGGAGGAGGAGCACGAAAAATCACTTCATTATGCCTAGCTTCTAGCTCTCTCTTTTTCTCAGCTGAGATTGACAAGCATGGTTGGATTTCTTGTCCCGGCTCATGGATTAGGTGACCTCGAACTCGGTTGACTCCCCCATGTTTGGTGCTGCCACAATAGCGACATTTCCACTTCCTAGCTCCGCCGCCTTGATTGGCCTCAAGAATATCCACCTCATCCCACCATGACCATGCTTCGTTCTTCTTGGCTCTCTTGGTTCCCTTAGGAGGCATTATATGAGAGAGAGAGAGAGAGAGAGAGAGAGAGAGAGAGAGAGAGAGAGAGAGAGATTGTACTTGGCTTTGAAAATTGAGAGAGAGATTGTACTTGGCTATGAGAGAGAGAAAGCTGTCTTGGTTCCCTTATGAGAGAGAGAGAGAGAGAGAGAGATTGTACAATGTACTTGGCTATGAATAATGAGAGAGAGAGATTGTACTTGGCTATGCACACTGCAAGTGCACTCTGTAGGTTTTTATAAGCTCTCAGAGAGGTACGTTTTTTTTAAAACATTGATATTGACGTTTTTTTTTGAACGTTGCAAGGCAGCCTGGCAGGTCTTCTTTCAACGTTTAAAAAAAACGTTGCATAATCTTTTTTTTTTCCCATGTTTTTTTTTAGGGGTCGGCGGCGGCGCTACTTGCAGGTATCCGTTTTTTTTTTAAAATACAAAGGGTGCCCCAAACGTTTTGGGCACCCGTAACCCAGCTTGTCCAAAAAAAAGAAAGAACGATGCGCTATTACGCTGCCGGCGGATTTGTGACGTGGAAAAAAAAACGTAAGGGGTGCCGCTTTGCGAATCATGGAAAAAAAAATTAAACAAGCGTTCCTCCACGTTCCGCCGTTCCCTTGTTCCATTACTCCACGTTCCCCCGTTCCACACCAATGGAACGGCGTTCCCATGTGACTATGAAATATCACCCCTGGCCCCCACACCTCTTGTATCGGGTATTGTACCGGATCTTGTATATAGTGCAGAGTTCATACAGCTTCACTCTCTCTCTTCTGCGTTTGCGTTTCTCCACACAGTTCTGCGTTTTTCAGGCTGGCGGTTCTCTTGCGTTTGCTCATCCTCTTTATGGTGTCTTGCTACGTTATGCTCTCAGCAGTTTATCTCATATCTGTCCATGGGTTTTTCCTATTAGAGGAGTGTCCAACTGATGAGCTCAATACTTGCTTATATAGTTGATAAGTGACATGCCCTTCGTTTAAGGTCACTTTACACTGGGTCATTGATTATTAGATTAACTAACACCTGATTAGTACTGTTAATTGGCATAAGCCTAACTTCTTCATTAATGCCACATAGTTATTCCTTTAGAAGACTTAACAGTGGGACCTCAGCAAATGTCCCAAGGGGAGGCATACCAAATCGTCAGATACCAAGGGCTAGCATAGTCTCTCCCTCTCCACAAGCAATGCATTTTTCTTCCAGGGGATGAATGGCTGACTGAAGAGAAAATGGGGACTGCTCGCTTGATAAAATGGTCAACTGTCCCATAAGAGTGGCCAGCCATGGAAAGAGCATCTTTTTTTATGATCAATGGGAGTATTGACTGCCACACTTTGTTAGCGAAAGCTGTCTTGACTTGCTCTCTGTATATACTTGGTTTGATGTCTGAAATTCGACCTTTTAGTTTATGCCTTGTACGCTCGACTTCATAAATTCATTCGCTTGATTTTTGCGCTTTGGTTTGCTGTGCATCAAATGCTGTAACAAATCCAAACGGAAACCTTGCTGAATTTATGTCTTTTTTTCCTCCACTCCTAGAGTTATTTTGATTTCACCTACCCTATTTGTTGTGGAGAGGGACCAAATGATGTGATTTTTGAAACAACCATTATGACTTATCAAATTCTATGCTACCTTCCCGGTTGTATGTGGTGCCTTGCTGGTTGCTTGTTTGGTGTGTCACTCTTGTCTTGGGCTTGCACCCAAGTCGTATTAGCCAAATAAATGATGTTAACCATGGTACTAATTGATAGAGGAGCTGCATCAAAATTTGGTTGAAGTGTCATCTCAAGGGAAAAATAGCATATGTTGTGTAACTCGCGGCGGTGCTCGGGGGACTAGGGCCTTTGACACACTTGTTGATACCATCAATGCATATCAAAACACTTAAACATGGCCACAACCTTAACACATATCCATCATCACTTTGCATAAAACATAAAAGCTGGACAAAATATCCACAAATGCTGAAAATGGATCTTGCACATGTGACACCACATAGAGGCCGGAATGGGCCGACCCCCCCCCCCCCTCCCCTTGGAGTATTTTATTACCCAAGGAGCATAATATCATGTACAAGCTTTGAGGGCCTTACTCTCCCCACGGGAGATGCCGGATTATCCATATACAAATGCCATAACACAGCCCAACACGAGGCTACCAAGCCGGAACATAGGCTGTAGAAATGCCGAGCCAACAGCATAATCCATATACCTCCGTGTGGGTACTGATTCTTTCCCAACCACGGGTCTTCATGCAATAGAGCTGGTACAGTAAGTACAACTCTCCATTCAGTCGGTATAGTAGGTACAATGGTTGGTACAGTCGGTACAGTGGTTGGTACAATAGGTACAGTGGTTGGTACAGTCGGTACGGTGGTTGGTACAGCAGGTACAACAAGTACAAATGCTGATACAGCATGTACAATGACTAGCATAGCAGGTACAGTGGTTGGTACAACAAGTACAGGAGTGGGTACGGCCGGTACAATGGGTGGTACAGCAAGTACAAGTACAAGGATTGGTACAGCCCGTACAATGGATGGTACAATAGGTACAAAGGCTGGTACAACAAGTACAATGGCTAGAAATCATAATAAATGGTTAAATACCCTTGCCTTCAGTATTTCTTCGCGATGGAAGCCTCCAAAAGAGTCCCCAACAGCCGGTATTCTTCATGGGCAGCCTTCAAGAGAGAGAGAAAGAGAGTAGCCATCATTCGGGCAGCCTGTAACGGTGGTAGAGGCTAGTGTGCAGCAAGAGAGCCTCTATTAATGAAGAGAGAGAGCTCCAATTTATAGATTTGGGCCTCCCATGAGCTAAAATGGCAAGAGAAGGCTACAATGACAAGTGGAGAGCCACACAATAGCTGAAGTGACAAGTGTGAGGCCGCTTGTCTCACTTTTATTCACTTTCTAACAAGTGTCAGGCCACTTGTCTCACTTTGGCGCACTTTCTTGCCACATGTCCCAATCTAAGAGATGGGTCCTTCCATAAACTTTATCTCTAAAAATATCCCAACTGGTAGACATTCTGTCATAGGCACTTTGCCAACTCTTGGTATCTGCTCAATTCCGGATGTAATGACGCGAACAGAATTTCCATCGGAGTCGGGCCAAAAATAGCAACTCTCCTAAATTTTAGGAGTGTGGTCCTTTGTATTCTAGGATAATCTCCCATTTCCAAAGCTTGTACTTTCCAAATATTTAGACGTCCTGGAGTCCACCAGATTCCTTTCATACTGGGAAATGCCTAGGCTGGTGACATCCTTTCCAGCTTCTTAAAAGTTGTCCGCAACTTTAATCTTCAAGCCATATATTCAAGATATAATCATGTCCCATTAAGTGGGCGAGACGAGATAGTCTCAAAAATCCAATATAACTGAAGAATCCATGTCCCAAAGAAATGGGCGAGACTAAATAAGTCTCCATAATAGCAATATTAAAATCATGTCCCAAAATAAACGGGCGAGAATTCCGTGGAAGATATGCTAGACACAGGCACAAGAGCCAATTGTGTCTCAATCACCAATATCAATGAGATAATCATATGCCAATAAAAATCACCAACGAGGTGCTAAGACACTAAGTGCCATGCACAAGAAACTAGTGCCTCGCACAGAAACATGTTCTATGCACACAAACTGGAGCCATTCAAGAGCACAAACCATGGTGACGGAAAAGCTGGTTCTCCATAGTTCTAGCAATCCTTTCTTCCAATCCCAACAGTTCCCATGTTCTTCCATACAATCCCAACTCTGATCAACAAGCATGGTGTGGAAACAATGAAACACTCACTCCACAATCGCAACACGAATCCATTTGTATGGTGGAGTGTTCATTGAATTGCCCTCTCACAATCCCAACATGAATCCACATGCATGGTGAGATGAACAATGAACCTCTTGGCCTAATATGGGGAGATAGTGATTCTAATATGGCATAAAGATAAATAAATCCATGTCTCAAATAAATGGGCGAGACAAAACAATCCCATAAGTCGAGATATCATAATCCATGTCCCAAGTAAATGGGCGAGACAAATCAGTCTCCTGCCAACAAGGCATCGGTCCACATGACCCTTGGCATAGACATACGTCCTGTGCGTCCACTTTACCACTTGCACTCCGTGTTGGTACTCTGACCACCACACACCTTGGATGAGAGGTGGGCTCAAGTAACAAGATAAAACAATCACTTGCAGGCATAGATAGCCTGGTGTTCCATAAGCATTTTTGCTACACATAGTTTATAGGCATTTCGGCCACCAATAGTTTGTAGGCATTTCGCCCACCAACTCACACTATCCTCTCAAGTGCTCATGTTCCCTTCCATCTGCTCTCTATTGTTCCACCCAGATATGGTAGAAACAATATTCAAGAGAGCACGTAGGACAAGAGAACACTACACACGGCATGTTGTGCTCAACACTACCCTCTGAAGTGCCCATGTTCCCTTCCATCTGCTCTCTATTGTTCCACCCAGACATGGTAGAAACAATCTTCAAGAGAGCACGTAGGACAAGAGAACACTACACACGGCATGTTGTGCTCAACACTATCCTCTGAAGTGCCCATGTTCCCTTCCATCTGCTCTCTATTGTTCCACCCACACATGGTAGAAACAATCTTCAAGAGAGCACGTAGGACAAGAGAACACTACACAAGGTATGTGAACCATGAGTTCCATAAGTCCAATGCATCCCAAATAAAGGGAGCCAAAAAGAATAATCCATAAACCTGAGGATAGATCCAAATCCCTAGAAAAGAAGTCCAGGAATCCATAGACCTGTATACCATACCTCTTACCACAACCTCCGTGCTAACCACACACCTTGGAGTAGAGGTGGACTTTTATCTATAAAAGCAGTATATCCATGAGAGATTCAAATATTTCTTCTCTATAAACTGGGACAGATTCGTCCATAGAAATTGCTTGTGAAGGCTAATATCTATATATATCTCGTCCAAGAAAGAAATCTCCATAGATATAATCCATCCCAATAAAGAGAGCCATAAACAGTGTTTCCTTGAAACCATCTCAAGGCAAACAACACCACCTTTCTTCTTGCATGGCTATGCAAGGGTTAGTGAACATCAAAAATTCTTCACAGTAAATAGCAAAAGCACTAACTTTGCAAACTTAAAGTATACTTAGGTTTTCTCTGCCAGGTTGGTCATGAAGCCAAAAGAAATATCTTCTCACCATATCCTTCAGATATCCTCAGATATATCTCCATATAGATTGCCTGTAAGCTTGATAATATAATCCACAATATCCATATGGAAAGAGTGCTAAACGTGTGTGCATAAAGCCAACTCACACTTCCAAGATAAAATTTTGCGAATTCATAAATCCTTAGATCAACAAGCTGTCTACTGCTCATGCTCATGCTCATGCTCTTGCTTCATAGGCTATGAAGTGGCTGGCCATGCTTAATAGCAATGATGGTAAGTGTGGTTCCCACTTGAGACCTTTTCTCTTCCTTATTGATAGAAGGAAGCCTCCGCTTCCAAGAAAGCCTATGCTCTGATACCAATGTAACTCGCGGCGGTGCCCGGGGGACTAGCGCCTTTGACAGACTTGTTGATACCATCAATGCATATCGAAACACTTAAACATGGCCACAACCTTAACACATATCCATCATCACTTTGCATAAAACATAAAAGCTGGACAAAACATCCATAAATGCTGAAAATGGATCTTGCACATGTGACACCACATAGAGGCCGGAATGGGCCGACTCCTCCCCTTGGAGTATTTTATTACCCAAGGAGAATAATATCATGTACAAGCTTTGAGAGTCTTACTCTCCCGATGGGAGATGCCGGATTATCCATATACAAATGCCATAACACAGCCCAACATGAGGCTACCAAGCCGGAACATAGGCTGTAGAAATGCCGAGCCAACAACATAATCCATATACCTCCGTGTGGGTACTGATTCTTCTCCAAAAACCACGGGTCTTCATGCAATAGAGCTGGTACAGCAAGTACAACTCTCCATTCAGTCAGTACGACAGGTACAATGGTTGGTACAGCCGGTAGTGGTTGGTACAGTAGGTACGGTGGTTGGTACAGTAGGTACAGCAAGTACAAATGCTGGTACATCATGTATAGTGACTAGTACAGTAGGTATAGTGGCTGGTACAACAAGTACAAAAGCGGATACAGTTGGTACAATGGGTGGTACAGCAAGTACAACAAGTACAAGGATTGGTACAGCTAGTACAATGGATGGTACAACAGGTACAAAGGTTGGTACAACAAGTACAATGGCTAGAAATCATAATAAATGATTAAATATCCTTGCCTTCAGTATTTCTTTGCGATGGAAGCCTCCAAAACAGTCCCCAACAGCCGGTATTCTTCATGGGCAGCCTTCAAGAGAGAGAGAAAGAGAGTAGCCATCATTAGGGCAGCCTGTAACGGTGGTAGAGACTAGTGTGCAGCAAGAGAGCCTCTATTAATGAAGAGAGAGGGCTCCAATTTATAGATTTGGGCCTCCTATGAGCTCAAATGGCAAGAGAAGGCTACAATGACAAGTGGAGAGCCACACAATAGCTGAAGTGACAAGTGTGAGCTTGTCTCACTTTGATCCACTTTCTAACAAGTGTCCGGCCACTTGTATCACTTTGGTCCACTGATGGGTCCTTCCATAAACTTTATCTCTAAAAATATCCCAATTGGTAGACATTCTGTCATAGGCACTTTGCCAATTCTTGGTATCTACTCAATTCCGGATGTAATGACGCGAACAGAATTTCCATCGGAGTCGGGCCAAAAATAGCAACTCTCCTGAATTTTAGGAGTGTGGTCCTTTGTATTCTAGGATAATCCCCCATTCCCAAAGCTTGTATTTTCCAAATATTTAGACATCCTGGAGTCCACCAGACCCCTTTCATACTGGGAAATGTCCAGGCTGGTGACATGTTGAACAAGGTCAAGCAAATGAATTTTTAAAGTCGTGTGTGTAAAAGCTTCAGAGCTTAAATTAAACAATCAAATTGCTCTACACAAACACATCAAACCAGGTATAAACTGTTGTAAAATGATCATGGGTTTGTATATATGAACCAGGTATTGCTCCCTTCTTTGACGTTATAACAAGCAGAGGAACAGAAATAGGCAAGTTTATTTCTTGATTTCTTGATTACGATAAATTTGCTCGTACATACTACAGGTTAATGTTGGTGCAAGCATGAAATGGAAAACTTTAAAGAATCGGAGGCTTCAGAACTGGGGTATGTTCCAGCCATCAGTGCATTTAATTTTTTAATAAGCGAGCTATTAGCAGAGAAGCCCTGATATCAGGAACAGCTGCTATAAAATTGCTGCTAGCTAGGAAGCATCAGAAGTTGGTTTTTACAAGAAAAACATAAAGTAGTGGAATTTTAAAAGCTCCTTGTGTGTCATCAGGTGGTGTTGTGCACGAAAAAGGATTGCTACCACAAGAATGTAGGTATCTTCTCAGGAATCTCATTTCGATGTCTGCTTGGTTTTGTGCATGGGCGCATGTATGTGCATGGGCCTGCTTGTGTGCGTGGGTGAACTTGTGTTTGTGTGAGTCAAGGCCATTCAGTAATGCTAGTTGCAGTGCCACCATGGCTTTCTGTTTTGACAGGAAATATCTGTAAAGACTTGGGGCTTTACCCCTCACTCATAAATCACGTGCTTATCAATGAGTATTTACCAGGTCAAGGAATCATGGTAAACCGTAACTCGCATTTCACGGTTTGAATTGCAGAGCTTACTTATAGGGATTATTTGCTTACGTTGTTTCTTTTGTTCAAGCTGCAGCCACATCAAGATGGTCCGGCGTATTTTCCGGTGGTGGCCATCTTATCCCTTGGGTCTCCGGCTGTAATGCAGTTTACTCCTCATCAACGATTGCTAGACACCTGTGAAAATCCTTTTAACATGTCTGTTACGCAACATGCAGCGGTGGTCTCTGTAGTTTTGATGCCGGGAAGTTTGCTAGTATTCAAAGACTCTGCATACCAAGGTTTGTCGTGAGTTATCTTGTGTTTGGTTTTATCCAGAGCTGTTGGGGTTTCAAACTTGCCACCCCTTAGATAAGGAGAGACCCTAGGCATTTTCAAGGTGAAGGCCCCAAAAGGGGTTCACCTTAAGAGGCCAATTGGCCACCGCATTCACTTGACTGTAACTCCCTCTTATGTACCCATCCTTGGAGGAATCCCATAAATACAGGTGATGTAATAGTGAGTGATGACTGATCACTTGGGCAAGAGCTCGGGGTCTTGTTTTTGTTAACTTGTGCGTGTTACTTTGGCAGATTACCTGCATGGTATCAATGATTGTATCGAACATAAAGTGGATGAAACAGTAGTAAACTTGGACAAAATCAATCTGTATAATGCTGAACCTCTACATTTGGCAATGCCAGAAGACTTGCCTTGTGACCTTCCTACAGAAGACACTGAGACCGGTTCAAAGCTCGAAGGTCCACAATCACAGGAGTCTCTTGAGGAAGAAGATGCCAAGAAAGCAGTTTTGGGTTTTAACAATATCGTGAAGAGAAATGGAACCCGTGTATCTTTGACGTGCCGATTGGTAACCAAAGTCCACAAAAAGTTATTCAAGTTTTAGGACTGTTGAGGGTCAGCGTCTCCTACTTTTCTGAAGGAAATGATGAGTGCAATTAAGTCAATGGGTTTGTATCTGACATAGCAGACCCTTCCCAATATTGGTAGAATTAGTTGATTACCTGGAATACTCTTTATCTCTTGGTGCTTAAACCATCTAATAACTCAATCAAATTAAACTCTATAGGTGCTAATGGTGCAGTTCTTGCAGCTTCACATCTCGATCTGAGGGAAATCGTCCATCAAAAATCAAATTATACGTGTAGACCACGAGGAAACATAAGGGCTAAAATGAGTGGGTTGTATGCCCTATCTCATGTAAAATTTTGAGTTATTGTGGACTCGGTAGCAGGTAGAGTCGATTATGGTTAGTGGGTTCAAGTTTATGCTGGGATTAGGATTAGATTAGGGTTGGACCTTAGTTGCCTGGTTTTTGAGGTATATGATGTTGCTTGGCGAGCGAGTCGAGAGGCTTCCTTCCCTTGTTATTGACATAGGTGTTTCATTAGTCTTAGTCTAAGGCTATGATTCAAAAAGTAGTACTCTTGGCTGGGCTGTTGTTAAGGGCTTAGTTTACCACTGCTCAGTTTGTTTTGTGTTGTAGGATCTTATTGATGCTTGGAGGACAGAGAGAATACGATGCCTGCTTCTAGAGGTGTCTGTGGAGGGTTGGTCAACCATGGCTCAAGTTAGTAAACATTGATCCAGCTGTTTATGTTCAGTGTTCACATTCCCATGGGTGGTGTCATCGTGTAGTTGGATCTCTGCTGGTGCGTGGAGGACACACGGAGAAGATGATCCCCACTACTGCATGGGAGGACGTGGGAAGAGAGTCCTCTTTTGTTAGTGGTTCAGGTCAAACAACACCCACGATGCCCTCAACTCGACCCCTTAAAGGTCAATATACTCTCAGCAGTTTTGGTACTATAGTTCATGCTTGGTTCACTGTGCGCTTGCTAGCCTATAGCGTGGGGTATGGCAATAAATTATTGATTAAGTTGGCCTGAAGCTATATGGGTTGATCTCATCCATATCTTATGGGGTTGTGTCGAGCGCCTGGTAGGGCATACAAAGACAGCAGGTAGCCTTCTTCCACACACCGTTCTTTACAAGGAGGGCACGGTCATCTGGCATTACAGGCCACCTGTTTGGCTTCCTCCCCCCCCCCCGTGATGTAGCTTCCCTCAGAGAGTGGCAAGTCCCCTTGATTTTTTTTTTCAGTTTTCTTACTGTCATGGACATGTTTGTATCTTGCCTCTTGGTAGATTTTCTTTTAACTAATAGAAGGATCCTTTTTTGGGGGGATATAAGTTGTCCCTAGTCCCAATATCTTGTAAATATTTCTGATGTAAGGCAGCACGCCAATCAACCCCCCTTGTAATCTTCTTAAAAAAACACCATGCATGGAGACTTTAATTTAAATTCAAGTTCTTGCCTCTAAATTCGTAGTGGAGAAACATCTTCATGCTCATACTCGTTCAAGTTGTTTGTGGTACTTAAAGAAGTAAATTCGGAAGTTTTTGGGTATGTTCAAGAGCAAAAGATTCCTTACGTGTGAGTGCATCTCATCCTAAACCATCTTTGCAACTTGGACGTTGCAAGCTCTATTTAGTTCTAAAATTCGGCAAGATTCGTTTATTCAACCATGATCAATGAATGTGAGCTTGCTCACCAAGCCAATACTTCAAGTTTTAACCATTGCATTTATAAAGCCGATCAGACATCTTTTATAGTAATGGTACTTTTCCATTAACATTTTTTTTTTGCAAGAATTGGAATGTAGTACTTCTTTATAATATCACCTAAATATAATATGCAAGGTAAGGGGCATTTTGATGCACTAGTTATGCTCAAAAGAACATAGGATAGTGTCGGTCATAGTGTCCCAAATCTCAATGAATATAGGCTCAATTTGTGTCACAAGCCATAAGAAGATCCCAATGGGGAACTTGTAATGAGTTAATGTTATAGAGGCCAATGCTAATCACAATGTCCCAATGCTCAACTCAAAGGGAACCATGTGAAAAGGCAAAATGATTTCCTTGTCTTTTGATCTTGAGAGGGTCACCAACTACTTTCTCAATAGCATGATTACCATGTCTTTTGATCTTGTGAGAGTCACCATCTACTTTCTCAACTCAAAGGGAGAAGACCATCTTGTGAGAGTCACCATCTACTTTCTCAACTCAAAGGGAGAAGACAATAATTTCATTTTCTTTATTGCTAAAAGCAAGTATCTACATATATGGGATGCAACCCCCGCACGAAAGATTGGATGATATATCACTCATTGATTGATTTGAAGAAAAAAAGGCTTCATGATCCCATCTTTACCGATCTAGGCACTACATGTTCATCAATGAGTGTTGCCTATTAGACAATTTGTAAGACAAGGATATAGAAGTCATCCACTCAAGCTAAGAGATAGGGGACTCATCATCCAAAGCCTCATTAGCCAAGGGTGTCCAATCACCAATTAGAGTCTTAGTTAAGGACATGAGCATGTAAGAGTTGGCATAGGATCGGCTAAATCGTTTAGGCCAATAGTGGTAGGGCTAGCCCACGGGAAAAAGGCCATCCCTAACCAACACCTCAAGTAGGACATGCCCAAACCTATTTCCATTTAGAGATATGGTTTGATGTGCAACTTGCCGCACCAAAATCATACAAGTATGAAGTGTCCAATTTTGAGGCCTAGACATTAATAAATTTGTGCTCGTTACCCACAGGAACTATGCCACAACTCATTTTTAGTACCAAGGAAACCCGACAGGGTCCGAACCACGATAGGTGCTTTCCATACCAAGGCAACCATGGTCCTTGTTAGCCTGACCAATAAATCCTTAGCAAGCACAAGCTCCAATGCCTACGTATTAAAATACTTTACCATGAGGTATGCATAGACCCCCTCAATTACCATATCCACCTTTGGTACTACCACCTCAACCGGTTCCTCCAAGAACTATACCAATACAATAGTACTCGGTGAGCTTGCCCACATAGACTAAAAACTAGGAACATGAGAATTATGAGTCATGTTGGAAGGATAAGCACATTGGTAGGTGCTATCTTGGAAAGGTGAGAACTTATGGATAAGAATGCCATATGGCAAAAGGAGATTTGGCTAGAGGCTATCTATGTTAGTAGCCTCTCATTGTATTATCTTGATTATTTTGAACCTCTCTAATCTAATCTCTCTCATTGGTGCAACACTCTACCAAGCCTATCCCTAGCACCTTAGATTCTTAACATGGTATCAGAGCCATGCTAGGTTCTTAGGATTTGGTAAAGAGTTTACAGATTTGTCTCATTTGATTAGGGTTTTTATGCATTTTGTTCTTTGATTTTGGAAAATCACACTACAAGCGCTTGTCCCTTTATCGATGTGGCTAGCAGAGAGATTTTTTGCTCCCAGCTTCCATCATCGATATAATCGTTGGTATAGGTGTCAATATAAACGTTGGTATAGACATTAGTAAAAGCATCAATATAAGAACAATGGTATAAGCATCAATAACATTAAAACATATAAATTATTTTGTATCAGTTTTTTGAGAAAAATTCATCAACAATTGATTTACATAAACTTCATGACTATTTATCTTCCATAAGATCCATTGTTCGAAGAGATCGATTTCTAATGCTATCTCTATATCCCCTATAACTTCGGCTAGCATATGATTAACATCCATGGAAGGATCTGAGAAGATATTATCAATGGATTTGATGGAAGTTGATGAGCCATCATCATCGTCATCGTGGTGTTCAATATCATGATTTTTTGACGTCATTCTGAATTTCTTTATTATGATAATGAGTGTGATCTCTTATAATCTATAAATCTTGGGTTTGATGATTTAACAATTCATTTATGTATAGAGTATGATCTATTTCTTCCCTTGGAGATTTTGGAGTAATAGTTTCCTCCTCCAAGTCTCTATCTTCAAAAATTTTTTTGCTCTATGAGGAGCACTTGAATTATGTATAATCATTTTGAATGTGAAGGGTTTGGTTAAAAAATTACCTATTATTCTATCATTAAGTGTTATTCTCTCACTAAGTGCATGCTAAAAAGATAAATAACATGTAAGTTTTAGAGAAAATAATACCTTCTCACATTGTTGTAGTAGTATAAATGTTTCTGAAGCTCTGTCCACGACTTATTGGAGTCAACTGACAAATCCACTATTGTCTCTTCTCACAGTTGCATTTATACCTATTGGTGACCACTTTAAACCATTACACATCAAGAATGAACATGTCAAACTGTCTAAATTCTAACTTTAATCATGCATCATACAATATAATGCCTTAGCAAGAGCTCTGCTGAACTGCTCACTCAACCCTCCCATCTTCCTATTCAGTGTTGTTTCTCTCCTTCGGGCCCGAGTAGACCCACATGATTCTCAAACTATCCAGGTGAAACACACTCTTGCTACAATCTTAGCTAGCTAGACCAAGCCTTCTATATCCTCTAATCCCCCTTTTCCCCTTTACAACTACACGGGTACTACCCATTCTTCAAGAAATTGTTACAAGTTTGTTACAAAACAAGAAGGCTTGGTTTGTTGAACCCGTTCTTCAAGAAATTGTTACAAGTTTGTTACAAAACAAGAAGGCTTGGTTTGTTGCACAACGGCCAGTCAGGGCGGCGGCCAAATGGGTTGATTGGCCACCAACACTTGGCGATCACGGTGGACGCTACGCGAGCAACGAAGCCCACAATTGATGTTGTTCTGAAAACTTGTGTATCCGGATTGCCTCTGAGTTCGGATCCTCCAGTCTAGACGCTTCATGACCTGATCCAACCACCTTTGTTTGGTTCCTCTTCTTTTGCAATGCCCCCTAAGATGAATTTGATGGGCCAGTCTTAGGCAGATCTTGGCTTGTAAGCCCTTTTTCTACTGCTCACCTAGGCATGTCCTACACCCGTCCTTTCGTCGGCCCATTGGACTTGTACATCTATGGGACACGCCTCTAGATATCTTGCCCTTTCCCTTTCCATTGTGTGTCCACTGTGTCCACAGCCATGCCTGCTGTGCAAAGTCATGGGGCTATTTTCTTTGGGGTGATGGCATCATCTTCGAAAACTGTCTGCTTTGTCTCTTTTGGCCTTCTCCTCCCGCCCCGACTCCATTTCCACCCATAGGGTGGTATGGCTGTAGGTTTTGTCTCTTCAGCACTCCCCTTCCCCTTTTTGCTAGGTGACTTCGCAAGCAAGGGGCATTAGTAGTGTCGCTCTTTGAATGAGCTGTTGCCTCACTTGGATCTGCGAGAGTCATAAGAGCCCACTGCTTCCATGCGTTGCTCTGGATCTGGGGGAGGGGCTTCTTCCTTGTCTGGTTGCTCCTCCTGAGAGATGCTCTGGCCCTGTCTTTCTGCCTTAGGCGTTTCCAACTAGTTTATGAATTTTGCATATCTATCCCAGTTGGAAGGTCTCATGGCATCTGCTGTTGGGATGTCTGGATTAAATTTTGCATACATTTTAGAGTAGTCTCCTTCCAGACGCCCATACTCTTTTGGCCCATTTCTTCTTGGATTTTTTTCTGTAGGTCCTCCTTTGCCCTTTTTTTTCCTTTTTTCCCATCCTTGGAAGTCTTCTATTGTTTTTTCCTTTGTTTGCATTTCCTCTATGTGTGCCTTTCTAATGGCATGTTCTTTTCCCGAGGTCAGCGTTGTCAAGGAGACATTCAACTCATTGATTGTCATTTTTCTCCCTTTACCCTTGCAAGCATAGCTGTCTCTACCTCCTTTTGTGAGGGCCGTTATTGTTTTTTCGTCTTGTTTCTGCTACTCTTTGAATTCTTCGACGACGAACGAGTGCCTCTAGCTCTTCAATATAGACTTTTAGCGTGGCCTCATCATTTTCCTTTTCTTCTAGTTTCTTTGTAGCTGCTTATGCGTGTTATTTCAGTTCTTCATTGGGGATTAGGTCCATTGATGAACCTTTCCATAACACAAGTTCCTTCCCCTTCCCTTCTGAGTGACTGCGCTGCTGGCTGGCTTCTTTCCGTCTCCCTTTAGGATTTTTCATTTGCATCTCTCTTTCTTTGCTGGCACCTCCCTCGCTCTGCTGCCGGCCTCCTTTCCCACTTGGCTGGGTGCAGTTGTTTCCAAGGCTTTTGTTGGCTCTAGGCCTACTATCTGGGCCGGATTCAGATTTTTGGATCCTTCGTCTAGATTTCCACCTTGTGAATGGTACGAAACCATCCGTTTGTAGGAAGGTGTGAAAGCTTGCATTAAAGCTATCAATTTATCCATATACTCTCCCCACACCTCCTTTAGGTCCTCTATTGCGTGCCCTTCCAATTGCTCCATCTTTTCAGCATCTAGCTCATAGACCTCTGGGAACTCTTCTGCATCCAAGACTGCTAGCCTGTATTTTGCTTTGACCAAGTCTCTGTCAGCCCTGGCCTGCACTTCTTTAATGACCTTAAGGTGCTCCTCTCGGATTAGGGCAATTTGGCCCTCCGTCCCTTGCTTGGCTGTCGTCCAAGTCATTTTGCAGTTACACAATCATCTGCTCCTTCCTAGCCGTCATCTCCTTCATCTTTTCCATTTCCATTTTCATTTCTTTGTTGGCCTTTTTGAGATCCTAGATTTGTCTTTGCATCTTATCTAGCCAAAGATTCCATCCTCCTCATATGCAACTCTTCTTGCAGGGGTTCCTGCTGGCTCCTCACGTTCTGGATGGCATCATCCTTTTCCTTGATGAGTGCCTGCAGCTTTATCATTTCCTTCAAACAATCCATCATGCAACGTTAGAGGTAGTTGAGAGCTCCCTGCAACTAGTCTGTGGTGTCGATGGAATCTGGAAAATTTGCAGAGCTGGTTGAAGAGAGATTTGATTGTGCTTGTTAAGATCGCGGTGGTGGTAGCCTTAAGGTGCTTGCGACTTGGCCCTCAATCCTTGCTTTGCTGCTTTCCCTAGCCCTGTCCAAGTCATTTTGCACTTACATTCATCTATTCCTTCCTAGCCGTCATCTCCATCTTTTCCATTTTCATTTTCATTTCTCTGTTGGTCTTTTGGAGATCCTGGATTTGCCTTCGCATCTCGTCCATCCTCCTCTTGTGTGCAACTCGTCTTGTAGGGGTTCCTGCCTGCTGATGATCTGGATGGCAGCATCCTTCTTGTAGGGGTTCCTGTTGACTCCTCATGATCTGGATGGCAGCATCCTTTTCCTTGATGATGCTTGCAGATTAATCATTTCCTTCAAATCTTCCACCATGCAACATTGGAGGTAGTTGAGAGCTCCCTACACCCAGTCTATGTCGAGACGGAATTCATAAAATTTGTAGAGAGAGATTTGATTGTGCTTGTTCAAGCTGCAAGCTCGTAGTGGTGGTAGCCTTAAGGTGCTCCTATATGATCAGGACGACTTGGCCCTTTGTCCTTGCTTGGCTTTCCCTAGCCCTATTCAAGTCATTTTGCAGTTGCATAGTCATCTGTTCCTTCCTAGCCGTCATCTCCTTCATCTTTTCCATTTCCATTTTCATTTCTCTGTTGGCCTTCTGGAGATCCTGGATTTTCCTTTGCATCTCATCCAACTGGCCCGCTTCCATCCTCCTCCTAACGTAGCTCTTGTTGTAGGGGTTCTTGCTAGCTCCTCACGATGTGGATGATGGCATCATCCTTTTCCTTGATGACTGCCTGCAGCTTAATCATTTCCTTCAAACCATCCGTCATGCAATGTTGGAGGTAGTTGAGAGCTCCTTGCACACCCAGTTTGTGTCGATGGAAATCTGGAAAATTTAGAGACCTGGTTGTGGAGAGAGATCTGATTGTGCTTGTTCAAGCTGCAAGCTTGTGGTGGTGGTAGCCTCCTGCTATTTCTACTCTAGTTTTTGTGATAGGATAGACTTGCCAATGTCGGCCAAGTCATCCTTAAGCTCCTGCGCCATTGCCTCTGTTTCCCTGCTCGTCCCCTCTTGGCAATCCTCCCCTTCTTGTTGCCTGTCTTTCTCCCTGAATTCAAAGACTCTTTCTTTCTTGGTGACACCGCTTGGTCTTTGCACTATCCCAAAGTTGCTTTTTCCTTGCGTTTTTCTGTTACATCTTCCTTGGGGCGTGTATCCTCCTTGTGATCTGCGTCCTCCTTGTGGCTTGCATCCTCTTTGTGGCCTCCCTTCTTCTATCTTTTCTAGCTCCTGCTTGTTCCTTAAATATAGGGTTGTGAGATATGGGGCAATTTTTGTTTTTATGTTTGGGCGATTGAGTTTCCTAATTGGTCCCTTGAGGTTGTTCTACAAGACCTCTGCCAATGCCACCTTCATTCCAGCCTCAGTAGCCTTCACCATCTTGAAGGTCTTTCTTGACATGCAATATGATTTGTGGGTGAGATTGATCATCTCCACCACAAAACACATTTTCTTTTGTTGGTCCTCATCTGTTGTGCTTGTGATTTTAAACTCATTGACCTTGCCCTCTAGCGGGCCAAACTCTCTAATCAGGTCTTCATCATTGGCTGGCTTGATCACGGCCTCCCCCTTAGTCTATAATTTGAATATTAGCAACATACAGAGGGTAGAATACTTTCTTGGGAGCGTGATGATGTTGGACTTTTGTAGCTGCTCTCCAACTACTTCGCAACTTTGAAGTTATGCCGAAGCTCCTCCCAAGGCATCCTCCCAGGGCAGCTCTCGCGAATTGTTTTAATCCTTTCTTGTCCAGCCATTCAGCATGCTTGTATGCCTTCTTGTATAGGGTGGACGAGAGGTACTCGAATTCCACCATCCTTTCATCTTCAAGAGTTTTAGGTTTGAGGGACAAAAGGTGAGGGTGAAAGCAGAGTTTTAGGTTTGAGGGACAGAAGGCGAGGGTGAAAGCAGAGTTTAGCAAAGCGAAAGGTTTGAGAGCGCAGGGTAGCAAGGAATTTTTACACAATAGTGACATGTGAATTACGATTCTGATGGAGAGGTATCCAACCGTTGTTGTGATGCACGTCTCCCCTAGGTACGGCCCCATAACTGCTCAACATCTCCATGATTTTTCCAAATCCCTTTCAATCTGACCATGAGTTCCTATTGCACTAGTTGCGAGGTCATTAGTGGCCGGTTTGAGGAGAGGTGATGATGATGTGACACGTTTCCCTTTCCTTCCATGCACCCCTTTTGGGGCGGCAACCTCGATTTTCCTGCCACCTCCATGCTTCTTTGCTACCAGAGCTGGCTTTTTTTTCTCTGTGTACACTGCAATCATATTTACATATGTAATGCCTAATTTTGGATTTTGTTCTTTTCTATTTTCATTTTCTCCAGAATCTTGTCCAGCTTTCGATTCCTGATCTTGATTGGACTCGGATTTTATTTGTTTGGACATTCCGCGGATCCGAATCTTGACACACTTTTCCTTCTTGTTTTGGCAACCATCCATGATAAGGCTTCAACCTATATCCATTCACACCAACTCTTCACTAGTTTCCGTATCTTTTCACCATCTAGGCTCATAGCTGAAGGTTCTTGTCCCCATTTTTCTGACAATTCTGAATGGGCCCATCCATCTCATCTTCAGCTTTACTTGGTAGGGTCCCATTGTTGACGAGCAAAGCATGACTAAATCTCCTTCTTTGAAGATTTTAAATTTTGTGTGTCTGTCCACCTGGAGCTTTCTCTTCTTCTGTATAATTCGGTTGTCCATGCATATGCAGTCTCCTTTTATCCAGCTTAAGGAGTTGCCGAATCTTGTGCACTTCTGATTCTTCCACAGGCCTTTTCTTCTACTGCTATCCTAAGGCCTTGTGTAAGGAACACCACATGCACTACTGCTTTCAGCCCATACACCATGCTGAAAGGCGTAAGTCCTGTTGCATTCTTGTAAGCTGTTGGGAATGCCCATAATGCTGAGTGCAACTTTGTGTCCCAGTCGGTCCTATTTTTGTACCATCTTGACCAGAATTCCCTTTAGGATTTTATTGGTTGATTTTGCTTGCCCATTTGCCTCTGTGGGTAGTAGAATGTTGACTTCTTATGTATGTTCATATGGTGCTCTGTCAGCTTCTTGATCACTTCATTGAGAGGAAGTGGATCCCTTAGTCGTTGTTGACAGATATATTGGCCATCCAAATCTTGTCATGATAGTTTCATAAAGAAACTTTTCTACTGACGATGCCTTACAATCTCTGAGGCCTTGGCTTCTACCTTTTTTGTGCAGTAATCCGTCACCACCAGAATGTACTTCTTCTTTCGTGTTCACTGAGCTATTGGCTTGAATGGGCCGACAAAGTCCAGTTCCCACTTTTGGAATAGCTCTAGGGGCAATATTGGGTTGTGAGGCATTTTGTCTGCATCATTCGGTTGCCTTAGCCTCTAGCGCGTGGCACTCCTTATTAGCAAACTTGTATCTTTTAAAACTTTCAGGCCACCATAATCCTACTTGGAACACTTTTTGCCCTGTGACTTCTTTGAAAAATTACCCTTCCTTAATGCATTTCAGCCAACACAGTCTGTTGTTCATGCTCGGGGATGCATCTTCTCAGTATTCGATCAATGCCCATCTTGTACAGTTACCCTGCCACCATCATGAATGACTTGCTCCGTAGCTTTTTCCTTTAATCTCTAGACATATACTCCCAAAAGGACAAGTTGGATAGGAGCTATAACATCTCATCATACTAGGTGGGCTTTTCTCCATCTATGATGAAGAGCTGCACATCTAGGAGTCATCTTCCACCCCTTGTGGATCTTCTCTTGACTCAAGTCTTGACATGAAATTTGCTATTGCATGCTTTTTTCTTGAGATGTGCTTGATAGAACTCAAACTCTTGTAGAAATAGCAGCATCCATCTAGCTAATTTTCCTACCAGGTCTAGTTTATTCACCAGGTACAAGAGTGCTTTGTGATTCACATGGAATTCTAACACATTTCCTAATAGGTAAAGCTTGAATTTCTTGATTGAGTAGATCATTCCTAATGACTCCTTTTCTGTGGTGGAGTAGTTCCTTTCTTTCTGGCTTGGACAGCCTTCTACTTGCGTAGTAAACTGGCCAAAACCAACGCTCTTTTGCAACTCCTGCAGCATCAAAGCGCTGCCAATGGTGGAGAAATCGGAAGCATCAACCCAACAAATACATGGAATACTAGATCAAAGGTTGGTTGTTGAAGAATGTGCGGATGATGATAGTATACACTTGAGATTTCAAAATGCCTCGTGACAGGATCTAGACATATTCTGCATCTTTCGCTTTAGGATGTACATGGGTCTTGCCACATTTTCCCCAAGAACCTCATGAATTTGCTATGCCATTTGGTTAGTCCCAGGAATTTGATGAGTTCTTTGGCATTCTTGGGCGGTTTTAGTTTTACAATAATCTCGACCTTGGCGGGATCTACTACTAGCCCTTCTGTAGATACTATGTGCCCTAACAAGGATCCACTCGTTTTACAACAAAGGCACACTTGGCTAGGTTGAGGCTTAGTTTGGATTTTCTGTACTTCTTCATGCACATCATGAGGTGTGTTATGTGGTCTTCTTTATTCTCCCGAACACACTGAAACCATCCATGAAGACCCTCATGAAGGAGGTTAAATATTCGTAGAATATTTCTTAAACCATCCTTTGGAATGTGGCTAGAGCATTCTTCATCCAAAAAGTCATTACATTAGAGGAAAAAGCCTCCCATTCTGTCACCACAAAGAATGTTTTTTTCTTTATTGTCTGGAGCCCTCCGTACTTGGTTGTACCCACTGAACCCATCCAAGAAGGAGGATATCTCATGCCCCACCATCGCATCCAACAGGGAATTTATGAATGGTAGCGGAGCGAATGGATCCGATATGGTGGAGGCATTTAATTTTTGGTAGTCTATGCAGACTCTTAGCTTCCCATCCTTCTTTTGGGACAATGACAATTGGTGAAAGCCATTCTGCTCTATCCACTCGATAGATGAACCCTACTCTTAGCAGCTTATTAATCTCCTCCTTCACCTATTTGGCATAGTTGGGGTTCATCCTATACTTGCTCTGCTTGTTGATAGGAATTGCATCCTCTTTTAGGTTGATCTTGTGTTGGGAAGAAGCTAGGATCAATCCCCTTCACGTTGGAGAAGTTCCATGTGAACACATCCTTGCAGGATTTTAATAGTTCCAGGAGTCTTCCTCTGAATTCTTGATTCAGTTTAGCATTGACTCTGACTATTTTGGGCTCTTGCATGTCTCTCCTAGGTTCACTTCTTATAGCTCATCTTCCTGGATTCTGATCTTCCACTTCCTCAGTTAGGCTTCCTCTTGCTTGAGAGCCATGATGGCCTTTTCCTACTTGGCCTACATTTCTGCCATACTGTCCTGCACCTTCCTCCTCTTCTTTTACATTCTCTTCATTCAGTATCATTTCAGGATGGGTGACTAGGACTTCTAGATAATATCTTTATACAATCTTGTCAATATCCACCTCAAATAGTGACAACAGATCTAGATTTTCTTTCAAGATCTACTCCTCTTCATCGTCTTCTAACCCTTCTAGGCTCCTTCCAGGTAATTTAGGCTGCTTGCATGCAACGGTTGGCTGGCCAGATTCAGCTTACTTTTCCTACGAGACCAGAGATGTAGACCTTCTTTTTCCTCGTCCGGATTGTGATTTTGTCCGTATCCCAATTGTGCTTTAACCTTCCACTTTTGAGCCACAATCTTCCCAATAGCATGCGATATGCACCCACTATCTCAATCATTTTGACGACTATGAACACGATAGTGAAAGTGCATTCTACCACTTTGATTTATTCTCCCCTGATTATTCCAAGTGGTCGGACTCTTCTCTGATTAGCCATGTGGATCTGGAACTGAGTTGGTTGCATGTTCGTGATTCCTAGCTTTTTGGATGGGTTATTTGATATTATGTTCACTCTTGATCCCCCATCCAAAATGACCATCTCCACACTATCCCCTCTTTGATCTTTATGGTCACCTTTGGAATGAATGTATCACAGTCTTGATCTTTTTCCACATTCCTGCATTTTGTTGTCGGATTCTCCGTTTCTTGCATGAGCATCTGCACCAATCTCTCATTTGGTATTATGGCCTGAGGTAGATTTTACATGTAGTTGGCAACTACATTTAGCATTTGGTCCAGTGTGATGTTCAGTTTTATCTTGCTGAGATCCTCCCATAGGTCATATTCCTTCATTGAGTTGCTACTTTTCTCCTTGTCTCAGTGGGCATACTATGGCCTCTATACATTCTTCCTTCTTCCTCCTTTGCTTTCCTTTCGTTTTCGTGGCGGTTCCTTGTCAACTTTCCTATTAGGACTTCTTCCAAATTTATTTCCACTTCCTTCCTCAAGATACTTCCACTGCTTTGGGCTGTATACTTGGCTTCAGTTGGCCCCTTAGTATCCTTTCTCCAGTTGCTGTATCATTGTACATCGGCTTCTTTCCTACTATAATTTCTTCCCTCTTCTTGACCAAGCTTGTCTTATCCAGACCCTCATCAGAATGCTCTCCCAAGAGTGGACTTTCCTACATTGTCAGCACCATCCCTTGTGCACTTTGCACCAACTTGGTGATTTGCTCAGGGACTCTACACTACCTTGCTGATTGTTCTGGCTTCTGCTTTTGTTTTGGCTTGGGTTTCCTACCTGTTGACATCTTGACAAGCCATTGCGATCTTGTCACAGCCATCACTTCTTGTGGATTTTCTTGTTCTTTTCTTGCCCCTCTAGTCCACTTTTACCATGTTTATAGTTGCATCAGCTCCTCCTACTGGGTTTGCCTCCCTTTTGCGGCCTTGCCTCTTGTTGTTCTTGTTGCTGATGGTGCTCGAATATGGGACAGTCATTTTATCTATGCCCCCTGGACCATTGCAGTAGAAGCAAGCTCCCTTCTTCCCAAATCCTCCACCTCCTCTTTCATATGGTCTATTGTTTTGAGGCCCCGTGGAAGCTTGGTTGACAGTTAGGACTTGCTACCCCTACTGGCTACCTTCCCATCACTCTCGAATTCATGTTCCGACGAGTGTTGTAAAAACACATCTCTGTGTGGTGTGGTTGTACCTTTTGCAGATAGTGCATAGCTAATGTATGTACGTTTCAATTGGCACTCCTTCTTTGTATGACCTTGATTTTTACATCTTGTGTACGAGACATCTGGTTTGATTCCGGATCCACATGTCCTCTAGAAATCTTGGCTAGGGTGGCTCTCAGTTCTTCTTGAACATCTATTACATGCGTCTTACATTTTGTTTTCTGAGGCTTTCGCTCTTTGGCATCTGACTCCTGAGACTAGATTTTGATTCTGAGGTGTCTTCTTCTTCGAAATCTGAATCAGAAGTTTCTTCCTTCTCCTCCTTCCTTTTATCCTTCTTCTTCTTCTTGGGGTGTTTGTTTACTTCAAGATACCCTCAACTCTGGTTGCTCCCGCCACCACTTGTTTGAAGGTGAGGGTATCCAAATCATCAAGGCCACTGTTGTTTGGAGATTTTCCCTTAGTCCTCTCACAAACCACTAACTCAGTGTGGCCGAAGCAGGTCTGTTGGGCTGATCTAGATGTATTAGCAATGCTCGAAATTCAGCTGCATAATCCTTCGTTGGCCTCTTCTTCTGAGTTAGCCTTTGCAACTTTCCAATACTTTTGTTATGGTCTTGACTTTCCTGAATTTTTTTAAGAAGGCTTTCTTCAATTCTTCAAATGTCTAGAAGTTCTCGAGACCATATTGTGCCTACTAGCTGCCTCGTGGTAAAATTGGACTACAAAAGGGGCCCTCTAAGAACTGATGGGTCAACGTCATCACCAATTTGGGAACTTCTTGAATATGCAAAATTGCCCATCATGCTATATATCATTGGAAAGATCTTGATGAGTAGATTCTCAATCTACAATCTCCGACAAATTTTTGTTTAATTTGCAAAAATTTAACTATCAGCTCATTTTTAAAGAAAAAGTTGACATGGTAGTTCTTAGAGGGCCCCCTTTTTGAGTCCAAAACTTGCCTAAGGATACTTTGTCTTTTGTGGCAACGGAGCTCGAGTGGCCAAGAATGTGGTTTCAAAGGTGAAGATGTGGGCATCTAGATCCTCCTTGCTCTTGTCCTTGAACTTCGGGTACTTGAGAGACATTCTTCCCCCAGCTGTAGGTTCTTCTTCTCCTTGAGCTTCCTGCCTCCTGTTTTAAAATCTCTTGGTGGTCTCCTTCTTGATTTCTCAAAATGGTTCTGTCATTCTTGTTGCGCAAAATCCCTTTCGAAAACCTTCTTGGACGATGTACTTGTCGTTAATTTTCTATAGCTTTAGCCTTTCTGCGATGGTACCACATTGCTATATTTGAGCTCCCTTCATTCTCCATGCATTCTCCATTGTACTCCTATGAATTTCTCGTAAACATTCTCGACACTAGTGTGTGTGCACTTCCTTCCTAGATCTATTTCAACTAGATTTACTCTACTAACTCACTGTGCACGAATGACCTTAGAACTAGCCTCTATCTTCTTGCTCCCCTACCTAGCATACCAGTTCCCAGAAGGATCGCCAAATTGTTGGTGTCTGGTCAAGACCCGGCACTTACGTGGTTTCGGACCACCTAGTTGGCTCCAAAAGAGTAATGACTAACGCAACTATGCCTAATACACAATAAGTCAATGCTAGGTCATTGTGTTACCTGTCTGCCTAATCTTGAGGAGTTGATCTCACAATTACAAGCACGTTTGTTCCGAAGTCTATACTAAATCCATACAGGAGTCCACATCCAGACAGGAGTCCACATCCAGACATGACTACACTTAACACAAGAGTGAATGCATAATAGAAAAGGATATGCAAGAATGAAATAGAATCAAGACAAAGACCATTTCATGTGTCATTCTTGAGTAATAGTTTGAATCATACAGTACAATGGCTTAGCAAGAGCTCGGCTCATGAACTGCTCACTCAACTCTCCCATCTTCCTATTCAGTACTTTTCCTCTCCTTCAAGCCCAAGTAGACCCACACAATTCTTGAACTATCCAGGCGAAACACACTCTTACTACAATCTCAGCCAGGTAGACCAAGTCTTCTCTATCCTCTAATCCCCTTTTTGACTAATCCCCTTTGCCCCTTTGCAACTACATGGGTACTACCTATTCTTCAAGAAACTTACAAGTTTATTACAAAACAAGAAGGCTCAATTTGTTGTACAATGATTAGTTTGGGTGGCGGCTAAACAACCTGATTGGTTGCAAACTAAGAGTCCTCAATTGACAGTCGGAGACCAGGTTCCATAGGAGTAGAAACAAGTCTGCAATCTGTCATTTGAAATCATTTCCAAGAGGTGTTGAATGTATGTTGTGTAGATGAGGTTAATGAAGAACAATTGCATAATTCTCTTGATGAGAATGAATATGGGAATAGTGATGCTTATGAGATGAGAATTTTCTTGTTAAAGAGGATGACTATTATAGTGATCCATATGATGGTGACCCTCAAGAGGTCAATGTGTATTATGGTCATGAAGATGAGACAAGTGTTAAAGATCCATACGATGGTGACTCTCAAGAGGTCAATGTGGATTATGGTTATGAAGATGAGGCAAGTGTTAAAGATCCATACGATGGTGACTCTCAAGTGGTCAATGTCGATTATGGTTATGAAGATGAGACAAGTGTTAAAGATCCATATGATGATAATGTGAATGATAGTGGGGATAAAAATGATTATGATCCATATGAGGAACATTTATGCAGCAGCTATGGGTTACAATGCCTATGAGGACATCTATGGTGTTGGTCTAAATATAAATGTATATGACTCATGGGAGGTATATGATGTTAATTCATTGGATGACCATAATATCTATGCTTCCAATGATGGGTGGTGATGATGCATATCCTTTTGATCTTGGTATAAGTGTGAGAAAGAGCTTATCAATTACGCTTTTCTTATGAGCATGGGTGGTTTGGATTCATTTCCATATGATCTGGGTGGATGCTATACACACACGATAGATATATGTGTGTTAATGCGTTTGCACATGGGATTAATGGATTTCCTTTTAACCCGGGTGGATCAAAGAGGAGTGAAGTGGAACATGTAAATAATGGATTTCCTTTTAACTCGGGTGGATCAAAGAGGAGTGAAGTGGAAGATGTAAATAATGGAAGTGAATGTCCTTTTGATACGGGTAGATTAAAGAAAAGTGAAGTTGCCTATGTGGGTTTCATGACAAGGATAATATGGCTACCCTATGCAATGTCTCAACAAGTGATGCATATGCCAGTAGATGCAAGTATATCAAGGGTGAAGGCATGCATAAATGAAATGGGTGGCACATGTTTTGGTTTAATAGTGGGGGGCACACATAGCAAAGATGGATTACAAATTGGTATGAAAAGATGTGAGTTTGAGACTTACAAGTGAGCTTCCTAGATTTTTGGCAACCCACCTCTACATTGGAGGGGCTTGAAGGGTTGTTGGATGCATTTTGTAAGTCCAATGAGGGTCAAGAATAGTGAATTAGCTTGCTTGAAGGCTTCTTAGGTAGTTTATAGCCATATACATGCAAATTTGGCTTCCCATACATGGTGTGAGCATGAGCTTGAAGCTTGACATGGCCATATACTCCACCCATGTGGATTGTGTTTGTACATATCAATGGTTTTATATGAATAATAGGCCCAAGGCCAATGGACCATGCCCATGGATAATATTAATGATAGTGTGAAAGGGGTGGTCATGTATATATACTAACATAGGCCATTATTGGGGAATAACCTTGATAATCATTTGATAATGACAAATACGATCTTTCTACCTTAAACCTTTGTTAATCTTTGTATACCATGTTTTCCTAGGCTAATCTAGTTAAATGGCTAGTTATTTTCATTCATTTAATTTTTCAAAACTTAAATAAGAATCATGACATTATAAAATATTTTCATAAAGTTTACTATTTCATCAAGTTCTCTCCTCATGTGGTGTCATGGGAATGATAATCATAAATCTAAAGTTGAAGCATCATTTTTGGACATGTGTTAATTGTTAAATTAAGTAGTAGAGTCAGTTATTTTGAGCTACATTAGCTACACAAGAATGTTAACTCCTTAATAACATTTGTAGGGTTCATGGTCTTCATTCAATGGCCAAGAGGTTTGGATGATAGGGAGAACCATGAGTTTCTTGATGTTCATGAAGTCATTGCATCTGTAAAAATTGCTCACAGGGAGGACCGAGCACTTTTAATGTGTATGAAGAAAGTGGTATGTCCTATAAGAAGCATGGAGATTTGGGTCTTCATGTCACCTTCCCCACCACAGGGTTCGGGAAAAGGTAGGTTCGGCTTACCCTAGAACTTGTTTAATTTCTTAATACCTTCTCAAATTGAGGGAAGAAGGAAAACCACCTCCTCAAAAATTTCAAGATTTAGTTTTATTTAGATTTAAGTATAAAGAAAAAGCTTGTTCCAAATTACAATTTCCTCTTCAATTCATGATGAAAAGGATTGATGTAAGGCTCAAGAAAATAAATTCCCAAACACACCCAACTACCCCACAAGGATTTCCAGTAAGAACCTAGAGTTGTTAATCTTTGTTAAGCAGATAACTAGCCTTCTTACATTTAGAACCTAAAAGTATACTCAACCAATGTACTTTTTGAAGTTTCACTATATCAAATGTTTGAAGATATTGTAGTTCCCCAATAAAAAAATTTAAAGTTGCTTGAGCTTTAAATCCTTGTAGAGAAGACGAAAATACAAGGATCTTGTACATAGAGAGTAACCTCTTGAAGTGGTGGAGATGCAAGCTTATACATAGAAATCAACCACTCCTCCAAAGTGATGGTGATGACAAGCTCACTTGTGCCCAAATTTCTCAGCAAGGCATATCGGTTCCACTGCAAAATCAAGTGCCGTGTGCCACGATCAAATCCACCTTTCAAAAGGTCTTCTCTCGTTTCAATGTTGTCAAGGCGGGGAGCCTACGAGCAGGAAACTCTCTTAATAGCCATGATGCACCCTCCCTCATTAGCCAATGGTGATCCTTGTGTTCCACTGCAATATCAAATGCTGTGCCAGCCCTAGAATTTGAAGTTTGCCTTCAAGAGGGGTTTTTCCCTTCCGAGGCTTCAAACAATTTATCATATGCAAAAGAAAATAAACTTTCACAAATGCCCTTCTTTCATAACCAAAATTTCAAAAGAAAGGCAACCCTTTAAAATTTCCCTTCCAGTACTAATTTATTAAACACTAAGATTTTGCTTAAAATTAAAAATTAAAAATTAAAAATATCTTTACCTATTGATGAGAGTGATGAGACCACATGATAATACACATGAGTAATCACCATCTACTTCGATTCTTCTTAACAGCTACTTAATAAATGCACAATGCAAGAAAAGAATTAACCGAGGGGAGTAAATGAATTCACATCTGACCCACCTTGCACTAGCCTTAAAATATGGCACACCAAGGGGGGGTGCTGAAATATGTGGTGCCATGAGCACCTGATCAAACAAGGGAAGGAGTGAGTAGTAGGAACAAATCCTTAAGGGAAGAATATGCCTTATCATAAGTGGGGACAATTGGTCTCCTTGGAAGGATATGTAAACTAGATAATTCAAAAGGGTATTCACAAACGGAACCTGTGATATTTGGAGAGCCATGTTCACACTCTAAAGATTTATATGCATTTGCCGATATAAGAGGCATCAAACCTATGTATTTCTATGTGAGCCTTTTATGAATCAAAGTTGTGCAGTTTCTTACTTCTTGCCTTGAGTCCATTTTTGATATTAGCTATTTTTTAGCTAATTATCACCATGTTCATTATTTACTTTGATCCACCATAAATTTGTTAGATCAACATTTTGTAATATGATATCAGAGCCAATAGCGCTAGGCTGTGATGTATTACATTAAAACTTTAGTTTTCCTTATTGTCATTAATAATATTGTGGGAGATAGCAGAGGGGAAATAATATTGTGGGAGATAGCACAGGGGAAATAAAAAGAGAGAAAGAGAAAGAGAGAGAACAACTCAGAGATGATGGAGAAGAAAGCTCTACGCAATAACTCTAAAAGGCTTAAGCAAGGTGAGAGATGTCACTCGGAGTGGGGCCAATATGCATACAACTCCATGATGAACAAGAGAGGGTGTTTGCCTATATATAGGTAAGGTGCACACTCATCTATGTAGATGGGCATGTTCCCCCCTCTTTAGAAGGTGGTGTCTCATCAAAGATTACATCAAGGTTCACAATGACCAAGCCCAAATCAAGATTAAAAAGTTTGTAGGCCTTGGATACAGGAGCGTACCCAATGAATGTCAAATGCTTGGATTTGGGATCCAGCTTTGACCTATGCACATCTGGAACATGAACATGAGTCCTCAACCAAACACCCTGAAATGAGATATAAAGGGATTTTCACCATGAAAAGCCTCATAAGGAGTCATATCCAGAAGAGGTGAAGTCAGCGGTTTTGAATGTAAACTACAGTATAAGCAGTAAAAAGTTTGTAGGCCTTGGATATAGGAGCGTACCCAATGAATGTCAAACGCTTGGATTTGGGATCCAGCTTTGACCTATGCACATCTGGAACATGAACATGAGTCCTCAACCAAACACCCTGAAATGAGATATAAAGGGATTTTCACCACCCCCATGAAAAGCCTCATAAGGAGTCATATCCAGAAGAGGTGAAGTCAGCGGTTTTGAATGTAAACTACAGTATAAGCAGCTTCAGCCCATAACTTATGAGGTAACGTAGAATACTCTAGCATAGCACGAGCCATCTCCATAATGGTCTAGTTCCTATGCTCATCAGCAACCCCATTCTGAGAAGGTGTGTGCATTTGTGAGCTGTTGCCTAATGTCACGAGACTTGCAAAACCTTTGAAGTTCATGAGAAGTAAACTCTCCTCCTCTGTGAGTCGTGAGAGCCTTGACATGATCTCTAGACTCTTTCTCCACCTCTGCTCTCTAGTCATAAAAGGCATGAAATTTGGTTTGAAGAAAATAAACCAAAGTATACCTGTAAAGAGCTATGCTGAGAGAAGGAGTGCTCATGGGACCACAAAGATCAGCATGTACCAATTAGAGGAGGATTGAAGCTCTCTATGGTGTCGCCTCCTTCAGAAAGGTGGCTTGATGTTGCTTGCCCTGAAGACAAGCCTCGCACCACACTCTTAGGAGATCGGATGGCTGGGAGCCCCTCCACAAGACCATCTCTGTGTGCATTCTACAGGTATTGATAGCTCAAATGGCTAAACCGAGCATGCCAAAGAGCAGAAGAAGTCCCTTGCATTAGCAAAGCAATGACCTTGTAAAGCCCACCATCTTGTACACCCTATGTAAGAACTCGAACAGAAGCCTCATTCGCCGCGGATGGTACTTGCCTTTGATGTGAAACCTTAGCACCCTGACATGTGAAGGTAGACAGAGGTTAAATGTAAGATCATGAATGTACAAAACATTTGAAAAATACCTTTGGTCATCTACTATAGAGCGAAGAGTGGGGATGGCATCCTCCACCTCCTTATTCTTATCCCCGAATTTCTTGTGGGTCGGGTCTATGAATGCATTTAATGATGTGCAAGAATAGTTTCAAAGTTGAGAGTGAGTTACGATACACCTGGGCAAGTGGAAAAATCCGGTCCATATCGAGGTTGCACATCCACTCCACGTTGTAAATTTGGATCTCGTCTCCGTGATGATTGCACCTCAATACCCTATAAATCAAACTCACCTAGGAAGTTCATCATTAGATAACCATAGCTTGTAAGTGTTGGAGATGCTACCCTTTCTCCTCCCCTCATGGCATGACATGTTGCATTTGTCCCACATGGTGTCCTCCCTCACCTTGGCGCATGAGTTTATATACCACATTGGTATTCCCCCCCCATTGTCCCTAGATCCACCTTTTAGGGATGGCAGGGGGTTTGACTAACTTGTGTTCCCCTATGGTGTACAACTTGTAATGCTCATGTGTTGGTAAGCTCATTTTCCTTTCCTTTGTTAACTACTTCAACGGAAGCCTTAGCCTCTTGTTCCTTTTGTGCGAGTTTATGATTTTGTTTCCTCCTAGCTGAACGACATGATTTTGGTTCATCATCAGAGACTTTGACCTTAGCTATATCAATTTAGGGTGGCCTACAATACTTGACCTTTTGTAACTCCTCTCCCCAATCATCTATAAACTTTTGATGTAAGTCTACTACACCCGTGTACTGGAGCCATTGGGCAGTAGTACTTGTGTTCTCTTGTTTGCAGCCTTCTATGATGATTGGCTGCATAGTGTTTACATCTTCACTATCTTCATAGATGATCCTTGGTGTTTTAAGGAACTTGATCCCTTTCTTCAATCCGTGTCAGATTTGGAGTACTCCCTATAGTTTCTTTTGATGTTGTCAACTTTGTTTTTCTTGTGAAAACTAAGGAGTTGGTGTCTCTTTCAGTCTCTGTTTCAGACTCCTTGCCACTATTGGTGCGCTTGAGCTTGAGTCATCCCATGTGGACTCAATTTCACTATAACCAATCCCCTCAGCAGCATCATCAGAAGGTAGAGCATGAATCATTCATAGGGGTACAACCATAGGGAGGATCCTCACCATCAGAAGTAACCCATGTAGATACTCTAGCTCCCCAGCTATCGATTATAGTCATCATATGTAAGATCATCTTTAGGCACAATAGCTTGTTTTTTAGCTTCTTTGAAGGGCGGGTCCTTCCCTACATCAGTCTCTTCTCTGTAGTATTGCAAAGGTTTTTAATGGATCTATGGTCGAATAGTCCACCACTACCCATTAGATGTACGTGACTAGTCACAAGGTCTACTCTAAGGATTGAGTCATCAAATTGTAGGAGACATGATTTTTGGACCAATCATGGACCATTTTAGCTTCATGCACAAAAGGTCTTCCTAAGATCATTTATAAGAATCAGGTTGCTTAGAAAAGTCCATCACAATGAACGTATACCTCACTTGATGTTTCAACACCTTGATCTCTTAAGGTCGCATAACATTCCCATTGGTTTGGTAGCTGTACTAGCCATTTTAACCACAATGTCTGAGACTTCCTAGCATTTTTTGGTGATTATACTGACTCTTGCAACACCATCAAGGACTCCCATTACTGTGATGCCCTTGGCAGTGATTGGTAGTAATGCATTGGATTCATCACCTTCAAAGTATTGACCCAATTTATTCAATGGAACTTTGACCATTGATTTGGGGTACTCATCCTCTACTTGGGTTCTTGGATCGTATGACTTGAGTCATAAAAATTCTATAGTAGGGTTGAGTCTTGTGGGATTCTACAAATGGTGGTAGTCCTACATTGAGTTCTCCATTTAAAAGAGATTTGAATGCTCCGAAGAGTTTGGGATCTCCACACAAGCATGTAGTCATCGTGGTCTTTGTTCCAGAAGCCATGAACTCCAACCATTTAGGGATGTTCAAGGGAGTACCTATCACCTCTCTACCATATGAAGGTGCTGGTGATATTGGAATTCACACCTCTTGAATGGGTTTATGGTTCTCATACTCAAAAATTCTCCTAAAGAGTTCAAATTTTGTGCTTGGGATATTTGAATCTCACTAACCTCAAGGATGACACTAGGTAATATCCAAGGGTTTGTGGGTTACGATAGGCTTTAGGTTGCTTGGATGAATAGTGTTAGAGATGTTTACTTGTTTTGGTCTTGGTTCTAACTCCTCTTGACTATGTTTACTTGTTTTGGTCTTGGTTCTAACTCCTCTTGTGACTATGTGTCACCATATCCTTGAGCTCATAAAGTTATTCCAATTCTCTTATGGTCAGGGTATAAACCAAGTTTCACTTTGTTTGGTTTCTTGGGGACCTGCATCATTTCCTTTTTGGTCTCCTTAGTTTTTGTTTGAGTGTCTCTAGTTTGCTCAGAACTAGTGGTTCGTTAGGTGTTCCCAAGTTCACTCGTTTTGTTTTCTCAGTTTTTTCCATTTTATGGATTTCTTTCTTCTATGACCCCTCTTCTTTTTAAGACCATATTAGAGAGTTTGGGAAAATCCCAATTCCCATTTTGCAAAATCAAAAAAATGGGGACACGGTGAACCCTTTTAAGATTTTGAGAAAACCACCTCATGTGACATATCATTGGAAAGCCCTTGAAGGGTAGGTTCTAAATCCATGTTCTCTGACAAATTTGGAATTGGTATGCTCAAGATATACCAAAAACTAGATTGAAAAGATAAATTATTGGGATTTTTCGACCAAACTTCCTAATATGGTCTTTTTTAGCTACTGAAGAAGCCTATTTTTCTACTTTCTTTTCCGCAAAAGGTGTGTTTTGAGCCATGAGTCTGGTTATTGCATTCACAAGTGGGTTAGGATTTCTCAAAATTGATCTCTGAGTTTGACCACCCACACTCCAACCATGTTGAGAGGTGTGATGGTAAGACCATCTTGTAGTTTCACAAAACCACTAGTTTCATTGGGAAATATTTGATCCAATGATCTATGCCACAATGATTTACAGGTTGCAGGTGACATGCTGGAAGATGCAACTTGGGTGATTGGTTGGTTTCTGATGGGACACTTAGAGAGTCGGTGTGGTCCCTGACAAATGATAGCATTGAATAGGCATTCTCTTGACAGTAGAGTTGTTGATGTCTCGATCTCTTCCTACTACGGCTAGCTGGTATATTGGTTTGACTCCACCTCTTGCATCGACTACATAGTAGTCTGGATAAAGCTCTGCAGAGTCCTCAGTGACATGTGAGAGTGTCCAATTCAACCTTGTATTTTGGAAACTCAAAAGGTTCCTTGAAACCTATTTGATTCAATGGTGTGATCCTCGAGAGTGGAGGTTGAGGTCCCAAAACTGGTGGAGGTAACGACACATTTTGTGTAATTTTGTGAATCCTCCTAGCAATAGGTTGTTGTACCGTTTGCTCAGCATTGAGTTGAGGTGTTGCAATAGGCATTACGGCTTCTGGCTATGATGGAGCTGGTAAAGCTAACTACTGAGGTCTGGAAGCATTAGCAAGGGTTTGCAAATGCATGCGGCATTGTGAAGCCTCATTACCATAATGTCCACAAAACTATTTGGGTAGCCTTTCCATGGCTATGTTGACCACCATCTCTCACAATAGGTTATATGCTCTCTACTACCGCTCTTCCCAGGGCATGTGCAAAAGAAACTGGGTCTATGAGTAGAGCTAGTGCTGGCACAATAGGAGCAATGACAGGAGCAGGTGGACGCGCAATATGTGGTACTACATGAGGATGCATTGGTCTAAATCTTGGGGGGGTGGATGTGCTACATAAGGTATGTGTTCTACTGGCACCCTAAGAGGTGCTTTAGTCATGTGGGCATTAAGTGTAGTCAGTCTTGTAGCAGCAATTGGTACCACACTCACTCTAGGAGGGAAGGGATGTTTCATGGGTGCACTAGAATGAGATGTAGTCCCTCTAAGAATGGCAATACTATATATGCCAGGTGTGTAGGGGGGTCCATGTGTAAAGTGGTGGTGGCTATTGTGGGCATGTGGCTCAAAGGTAATAATGCGTTAGTCATAGGTGCCATAGGTGGTTGTGTGGTGCTTACCACTGGATGTGGGAGTGTACTAGCAGTGTCTTGGCTGGGGACAACTCTAGGATCTAAGAAGGTGAAGCTCATGCTAGTATATGCTCTTGAGTCCTGCATGGCCTTGTGGGTTAGTCCATGGTACACGTGGGTGATACTACAAATGTAGGATCCATTGGGCTCATAGGAGGTGTTACCATTTCACTCATTGTGGGCATTCTTGCTTTGGATGTCCAGACTTGCACAATAGGTCTTTGGATCCTTTCATGTTCAATGATCCTATGTATGTAATCATAGATGGCATGCAATCGTTCCTCCTCTGTTGTGGTCCCAGATATTGATTGGAAAATCCCTTCCCAACTAACACCATAAGCTTGGCCTATACCAAAATCCATAAGAGTCTCAGTTGATGCATCATACTCCCAATCATCTCTGAGAAGGCAATCCAATATTTGCAAGCCTAGCTCTTTCCTCACTTGTAGATGAATGTTATTGCCTGTGTTGAGACTGTCAGACAGTACTTATGCACAAGTACTTATGCAATCTAGGCTTGGGACTCATTTTTAGATATATTGATTTGTTTCTGCTCTACTAAATGTTGTTGTGCCACTTGCAAAGTGTCTTCTTTCTTTGCTCTAGCAACATGGATTAGTGCCTCTACTATGTGCACTTCTTCTAGTGTTCTTCCATCAGGCATAAGCACTTGTGTGGGGGGTGGTTCAATAGTCATAGTTGTAGCAAGTGCAACAGGAGTTGTATAGATAGGGATATCAATGTGAATGCTCCATGCTTGTAATAATGATGACACTACTCGAGGTGTATCTTTGGAGTTTACCTGAGCAACTCCTTCATTATATGGTGGGTATGTAGTAAGATTTGGTTTAGAGGTAGCGGTTGAGACCGAACCTCTATGGTAGCTAGCTAAGCGGTAAAAAAGATTGATAGTTAGCTTGATGGGTGAGGCATGGTTAGGGTTCTCACTTCTTAGGACTGGGTATCCTTCCATTGACTCGAAATCAGATGAAGTATCACTAGCCCCTATTACGGGTCCTTGTACAATGTTAAACTAGGTTCCGAACAAAGGTCATGAGCCTAGTGTAGGTTGGTACGCAATCAGATGAAGTATCACTAGCCCCTATTGCGGGTCCTTGTACAATGTTAAACTAGGTTCCGACCAAAGGTCATGAGCCTAGTGTAGGTTGGTATGCACCTAGCTCTATGGACCCATTTTCCTCTAAATTGGCCTAAACTTGCCTAGATCGTAGGTGCATGTGAGTCTGGGGTGTTTGAAGGTACTACGGATGCCCTGGACAAGTTTGATAGTTAGCTTGATAGGTGAGGCATGGTTAGGGTTCTCACTTCTTCTTAGGACTGGGTATCCTTCCATTGACTCGAAATCAGATGAAGTATCACTAGCCCCTATTGCGGGTCCTTGTACAATGTTAAACTAGGTTCCGACCAAAGGTCATGAGCCTAGTGTAGGTTGGTACGCACCTAGCTCTATGGACCCATTTTCCTCTAAATTGGCCTAAACTTGCCTAGATCGTAGGTGCATGTGAGTCTGGGGTGTTTGAAGGTACTACGGATGCCCTGGACAAGTTTGAGAGTTTTTGGGTTTTTTTTTCTTGCAAAATTTTTGGATTGTCCAAAGTTTTTCCAAAACACGCATTTGGTGTTTCTTAATCTATCTGTTGGCACAAAAAATAATGTACTTTTTTTTGGGTTGGTCAAGCATTATAGTAGGCGGCTTCCATCGTTAAAATAAAGCTCCTTAACTATGGAAAAACACAAATTTTTGGGGCCTTACACAAGTTGTGTCAAAACTATCGCGATCGCCTAAAACATATATTAGGTAAACTTGTGCGTGCACTTTTCAATATATATATATATGTATGAATTGTCCATGGATCTTTTAGATTTTCTCTTTTCCCTTTTACCTTTTCTCTGTTTTTTTTTAACTTTTTGATTTTTGATTTTTTACTTTTTATTTTTTATTGTTTTCTTTAATTTACTTTCACGGTTTTCATTTTTAGTTTTACCAAAAAGGGGTATTTTCGAAATCTTTGACTTGTAGGCCTGCCTAAAAGCCTGCATGCATTGAATGTAGCCAGTCCATCCTGAATTATCTAAAATTGATTAATCTCAGGATTTGGATTTTTGTGACTAGTGACCTAAAAGGCTCTATGCATTAAATGCAATGAAGATCTCCCAAATTAGAAAGAAGATTAAGGATAATTAACCTACACAATTACACATGCAAAACCCAAAAAACCTGCAAAAACACAAAAATTCTGTGTTGCAAATCCTCCTTAAATTTCAGTTTCTGTCCCAATTTCGTCATGTGAGGAGTCAAAACTAGGGCAAAAACTATGCTATGAAGCTAATTTTAAGGTGGATTTAACCAAATTCTTTTTATCATATGCTCATTTAATTATTTTTTCATTTTAAAAATGTAAAAAATACAGAAAACCATAAATTACAAAAAACCAAAAATTGTAGAAATAATTGAAATCACAGAAACACCAGAAATTGTAACCAAAATCACAAATTAAACACAAAATTATAATGGAAAATACAAAAAACAAAAAAACAAACACTTTCATAGATTTTCTTTTATCCATTTTTGCCATTCTTGAAAAAACAGAAACATAAATTAGCCACACCCACACACACACACACACACACACACACACACACACACACACACACACACACACACACACACACACACACACACACACACACACACATTCTATGCAATGGGGCTATTCCTCGGTGTGACACTACTTATGGAGGGCCCTTACACTATGAGAAAGGCATAAGGAATGACCAAATGTCATGGGGCTTTGCCCAATCACACTCGGGAGTAGAAACAACTCCACTGAGAAGCCAATCTACAATGGCCTATGCATAAAATGCAAGCGGGGGTGTGTCACTCACCTCATTGAATGCTGGTTTGCTAGAATTCTTGTGGCTGTTTTGCTGTAGGGCTACACTCCAATGGAAGCTCGACCCTCCTCACACTCAATCTCTCTCACACATACACTCACACATACACAATGAGCATATAACATCTCTAATTGGATTACGCAAGAAATTAGGCAAGAATCAAGAGAATGGAGAAGAAGAGCACTCTATTAGTTCACTAAGAGAACGAATGGTGAGAATGCAAATTGACCCTTATCTTGGCCCCAAGCATTCACACCTTGGCCGATCATACTTAAAATATAGGTCCATGGCTATCTAAGGCCGTCTAGGCTTGTGCAAACACTTAATCTAAGCATGTATTCTCAATAAATAATCCCGTGGCATGCCTTTCATAGACATGGGATTCTTGTGGCTGTTGCTGTTGTTGCTGTAGGAGGACCTCGAGAGCTCCACTCTATCGTTTCGCCCCGCTACACTCCAATGGAAGCTCGACCCTCCTCACACTCAATCTCTCTCTCACACATACACAATGAGCATATAACATCTCTAATTGGATTACGCAAGAAAAACATTGATGATAGATCCCCTAGTTACCATATCATGTCACACTTGTCATGCATTGTTGCCTTTGACCATGAGGCATGCCCCACTTGCATTGAGGTGACTCTCATCAACAAGGAGGTGAAAATTTGTGGCAATTTCACATCTCGTTTACAGGATCATGGTAATTGAGAATGGAAACTCCCAAGATGATGAGTGATGCTTTTTTTTTTTTGCCTCTTCAATGATTAATGATAATGTGAAAGCATTGGCATCTCAAAAAAGAATGATTCCATTCATATACTTGTAATTTCATAATTCATGCATTGATATCATTTTTGAAGCTATTGATGCCACTTATGTACTTCTTATAATCCCATAATCTATGTTGACATCATTTTAAAAGCTATTTTTAAAATCTATGTTGACATCATTTCTAAAGCTATTTTTGACCGGTCCAAGTTTACTTGCCTAGGCAGAGCTATGCATTTTATCTTTGTTCAAGGGTTGTTCTTGCGGAAAACCATAAGCTAGATAATCGGCCGGATATTTCCTCGTTCCATTCGGGCACCATGTCTAGTTTGAACAAACAAGCATCAGGGAGGTCATAAATCAATACCAGTTGCTAGTTTCCCATTTGGAATTCTCGACATATGATCGGCCAACACATGATGTGTCCTCTTTCTCACCGTAATTGTGAAGTCAAATTCTAATAGTGATAGCAACCAGCGTGTGATTCTTCCCATGGTGCAAGGCTTGTTCACCAAATATAATAAGTCCTATCAAAACCTCAACTTATTTCTTTGGATTAGCACTCCTTTTGAACGAGGAAGGTGTAGACTACTGACAAGTGTGGCTGCGTACAACAAGCCATACCTTTGAAAAGATTGGATCATGCTTGCACATACCATGCAATGAATCCAAGAATTTACTCTTAATTGTGGTGAAACTCAACTCATTCACCATTGACATGTGACTCAGTGCATCTTCCACTACGTTAAATTTACCTCTCTTGTAAACGGAGCTACAAGTCAAATTGTTGGAGGATCTCCGCCCACACTGAGCTTTTCTACCTTTTAACTCATTTTGACTAGAAAGCCATTTTAGACTTTCATGGTCCATATGGACCTCAAAAGTAGCGTCATACAAATAATGTTATCACTTTTTTAAAGCATGAATGATAGCTAGTAACTCTCACTCATAGGCCGAGTAGTTACGTTGGGCGTGGTCAAGCTTTTTGCTTTCAAATACAATAGGGAATTCCCTTTGTGTTGTTAAAACCACCCCTATAGCCTCCCAACTTGCGTTTTTCTCCAATACAAACGATTCATTGGGATCCACAATGCTCAAAAACATGTGCCTGGCGACTATGGCCACCTTGAGTTTTTCAAAACTTCTTGTTGAGGATCCTCCCAACGAATAGTTTTATCTTTTGTCATTATCTAATCGGTTAATGGGACTGTGATATTCACGTAGTCCTTGATATACTAATATACTATCAGTAAAACTTCAACAAGCATAGAAAAGTTTACAATTCTTTTAGGCTCTTTGGCTCTTTGGCTCTGGTCATTTGAGAATGGATTCCACCTTCTCAAGGTCCATTTGCGTTTCTTCTAAAGATATAATATGACCCCAATATTGAATATCCTTATTGGAAAATGTGCATTTTCTTTCCTTTGCAAATAACTTATTTTTCCTAAGCAATTAGAACACCAAGCGCAAACGTTGTAAGTGTTCCTTTTTGGACTTTCTGTAAACCAGTATGCATCTAGGAAAACTACTACAAATTTTCATAAATATGGACGTAACACATTGTCCATTGGTTTCATAAATGTTGTTGGGGCATTCATCAAGCTGATTGGCATGAATAGGAACTCATAATGTCTAAAATGAGTCCTAAATGCGGTCTTTAGAATATCCCGTTCCCTTATCTTAACTTGGTGATACCCTGATCTAAGATTAATCTTAAAAAAGTATTGCATGTCACCGTTAAGTTGGTTAAACAACTTGTCAATGCGTGGCATTGGGTATTTGTTCTTAATCATAATTTGATTAAGAGCATGGTAGTCTATCCACATCCGCATAGACCCATCTTTTTTTTAAACCAAAAGAATAGGTAATGCCCATGGTGAAGAGCTTGGTCTATGAACCCTTTCTTCACATACTCGGCTAACTGTTGTTTCCCTTCCTCTACTTCAGAGTGGCTAACTACTGTAAACCAAGCTACAGGTTGATTCCAGGGAGTGCCTCAATGCTATGGTCAATATCCCAAGATGGTGGAACACCATCCGAAAAATTATAAAAAAAGCATCCCTAAACTCTCGCAATAAAAAACTCAATGTAACTGCGTACTTGTCAGCTTTTATTATCTTGATTTCTACTGTGGAGTTTTGGTTTTGTTCCACAAGACGGCAAAATAATGTTTAACAAACATGGGTCTCTTCCAAGATTGTTTAATTTTTCATTACTTAAACCAATTTTAACTACATAAACATTAACTTTAACACTTATTTTTTCATCTATGAAAAAAATTATCAACATATGTTTCATCTATGGAAACAAAATTATGTAAAAGGGTACAAAGATATGCCTCATGAATATCGTTGGTGGTGATGGCATGGCACAACTCTAGGGACGAAATAAGGGGTGCGGCTGGTGCCTCACGCTCACCCTATAGCCTCACTAATCTCCCCTCATGCATGAAATCTAGGGTATTATTCTGGTAATTATGATGCAAGGCATGGCCCGAGTTATATATCCACTCCCTACCTAGATAAATATCTATTCTAGCCAAATGCATGACCTAAAAAATCTAATGAAGTCTCATAGTCCTACATAGTTAGTGACACCCCTAAGACCACCGTGTCCCAAATGTCACTATCGTGACCATTAGCTAATGAGACTATATACTTATGGTCACTCTTAGCCTCAGGTAATCACAACTTCTTAACCAATGCATAGTTAAGGAAGTTGTGTGTGGCAGCATCGTCAATCATGATGGTGACTCTACGGCCACCTATCCTGCCATATAACCAAACCAAATCATGTGGTTTGAATGATGGCTTCCACATAGACTGTGTCATGCAACAAGCATGGGAACTATCTGTATGATAAATTCTGACAGTTCGGATGGATTACGTGAGGGAGATGCTATGCATCGAGCACTTATCCCACTCCTACCATCATGATCTCTGAACTTTGTTCATTGGTAGGAATTCCTTTCAAACAGTGTTTCGAACTTTGCCCAAGTACAAGGATGCATGGCACTATTGGCCAAGCTCATCCACCACCACTTACTTGTATGACTTGCTTGTCAATGATAGGATAGCCTCACCTCATCACCACTTGCGGTTATGAACATCTGACCACTTCTGTAGGAATATATTCACTGTGTCCTTATTGCACTCTTTCTCCTCCCTCCCAACGGTCAGCATCTTTAGGTCCATGAGGAAATTAGCAGATGCTACGGACTACTTCGCAAGCATTGTGGCTTGCTTACCTGCACAAGGTCCTATGTCCTCTCGAGAAGGAAATTGCACTCTCCTTTGCATGAATTTTTGTGCAACAGTGCTACCCATGGGCATGGTCGAGGTAGTATCCAAGTGAGCATCTGGAGGAGGAGTAGAGCTCTGGATCACCACCCAGCCTGATAGGAAATGAGAAAAGCTATTGTCATTGTCAAGATATATAGCGGCCTGCTTGCCCACATATGCCCGCCCGCCGCCCATGGGACTCCACCATGGGCACCTTCACCCCTAAATCCTAGTAGCACTTGTCACATGCACTCCATGATGTGATCTCGTCAAACTAGTTGAGCTCCATCCCGATACAAGGACCCACATATTCATTACAGACTATGTGACAATAGCTCTTTTAAAAGATTTTAAGGATTTCTTTGGTTGGAGTTATAAAGACATGAAGGGAGCGCCACCAGATATAGCACACCATACCTATCATGGAAGGTTCAAGGTTCAAGGTTGGTCTAGCAACATCCCTACCAAATGAATATGAAATCGACAATTGTAAAGGAGAAAATTAATAAACTCATTGCTACAGATTCCATTTACAAAATTGAGCAAATGGATTGGGTGTCACCACCCAATGGTGATTATACCCAAGAAAAAACATAAAGCTTCATGTGTGTGTGTCAATTTGAAGAGGGTGAATGCAGCAACCCGTAGAGATCATTACCCATTGGCATACACTTAGCACATCTTGGAAAGGGTGGCAAGTATAAAAGCTTATAGTTTTTTGGATGCATTCTTGGGATACAAAACCAAGTATCCATTGCACCTGAGGACCAACATAAAACTGCATTCACCACCACATGGGGAAGCTGATCTATTCAAATTGGATATGGTACTAGAATGGAGTGAAGAAATCTCCAAGTATCTAGCCTATGGATTTCCACAAGACAAGCCATTAAATAAGGATAAGATGCACAATGACTTATTAAGTTAGCTGCACCTTATTAGTTAGTCGTTTGCTGGTCAATTGTATAAACTAGGAAAAGATCATGTGTTAAGACAGTGTGTGAGGGAGGATAAATTCTTGACAATTTTGGAAGAGGCTCATTGTGCAATCGCGCCCGGAGGACATTTTGTGGTGATGTAACGGCAAGAAAGATCTTGCAAGCCGGGTTATGGTGGTGACCAACAATGTTTGGTAATGCCATGGAATTAGTCAAACACAATCCTCATCTTGTGGATTCTCAACTTTTTTTATTCGCAAATGCTACAAAAAATGGAGAAGAGAACACCAATCTGAGAACAAAGGAGGGTACAAAATCATAGAGCAAGACAAAGTGGCCCAAACTAAAAGATGGTATGGGGAACAACCTAAGTGGAGGATTAAGCGGTTGAACAAACAACATTACTCAAATTTATATGCCAATGCACCTCTCTCCTGCAGAATTAAACCAACATATATGCCACATGAAAGAAGATGGTCAAATTTGAAGTTTTACAACTTACAAAAGCAAGATCCCAACCACATTTATAGCTTCCCTTGCTTCCAATCAGCACATCAATCCTCTTTCAAGTATTTCTAAGCCTACATCTTATCACTGCTTCTCTAATGGAAGGATATACTAGACCCATATTTTGTTGCAGCTAGGAGTAGGAGCGATGTCGATAAACTTGTTGTATATGAAGAATGGTGTCTAGGGGGGTGAACTCACTAAATGGGGGTGCTAGAGCTAAGCAATAATGTAAAACCCCATAAAAGCTACAATGCGACTGATATGTTGTTGCATGGATGGACTCGATAGATGGCTAGACTCCAAATTCAATGCAAGGTGTAGATGCATCTTCTATGTGCAGCTTATTTTTAAACTATGGCTTATTTATAAATGTCTAAAAACTCATACTTGGCTTACACATGACTATCTTCATTTAAATTCCTAAAAGTGAGTAATTCAGCGATTCACTTTTGAATTTTGAATGGTAAAATGTTACCTCAGGTTTCCTTCCAAAAGGAGACCAACTGTCCCCACTTATGACAAGGCATCCTCATCCATTTTAGGATTTACTCCCACTCACTAGCTCGCTTGCTTGATCATGGCACCACATATTTCAAGTTTCAACACCCCCCTTGGTGGCATATTTGTAGGCTAGTGCAAGGTGGTAGGATGTGAATTCTTTGAAGGGAAACACCTCTTGATGGGCTACTCTAGAGTCTTTACTCCCCCCCCCAAAACGGTGAATTCTTTTCCTGCATTGTGCATCTATCTATATATAATTGGGCTTCACTTTGGGTGCCATGTGGCAATATTTTTAGGCCTTCTCTCAAGTTTTCTAGCTGTTCTAGGACTAGACACGTGTCAGTGCCCTTGCCTCATGCACTGGGCCTCACCTTCCACATGGACCTGGTCGTCCCTGACCCCTGAGGCGGGTTCATTCACGTCGCCTCCCTCATTCGCTGCCCTCCCTCCATGCATTTTGGACATGCCTTGCAGACGTTCATTGGCGCCGCCTCCCTCCACACTATGTTGCAGACGTTGTGGACATTGAGTGGCCCCTCCATGCATTTTGGACATGCCTTGCAGACGTTCATTGGCGCCGCCTCCCTCCACGCTATGTTGCAGACGTTGTGGACATTGAGTGTCCCCTCATACATCAATGTGTTCGCCGCTCTCCCACCATGCAAAGCTCTGTCATCGCCGCCCTCCCTCATTGGCTACATTGCAGACGTGCCTTTTTCATTGCCACTGCCCTCCCTTTAGACTCCGCAGAGTGACTGATTTCTCCCTCTCTGTTGCTTGTTTTGAGAAGGTTAGCGCATGTTTGGTTTGTTTCCTGGCGGAGTCTCTCTCTCACTCTCTTTGTAAGTTTAACGTCTCTCTCTCTCTCTCTCTCTTTCTGTGTGTGTGTGTGTGTGAGAGAGAGAGAGAGAGAGAGAGAGAGAGAGAGAGAGAGAGAGAGAGAGAGAGAGAGAGAGTGAGTGAAAGTATCGTGTGTGTGTGTGTGTGTGAGAGAGAGAGAGAGAGAGAGAGAGAGAGAGAGAGAGAGAGAGAGAGAAGTTCATTAAAATGTTTCTTTTAAAATGTCATATTATGGAAGTTTATCAAAATATGGGAGCTTATAATGTTTTTTAAATAATTTTATATATGTTGAAACTTTTTAGAAAGTGTTTTTTAAATTTGACTAGCAAGTGTATTTGTGTGTGTGTGTTTGTGATTGGGGGGTGTGTGTGTGTGAGAGAGAGAGAGAGAGAGAGAGAGAGAGTGAGTGAAAGTATCATGTGTGTGTGTGTGTGTGTGTGTGTGTGTGAGAGAGAGAGAGAGAGAGAGAGAGAGAGAGAAGTTTTTTAAAGTTTATTAAAATGTTTTTTTAATGCCATATTATGGAAGTTTATCAAAATATGGGAGCTTATAAATTTTTTTTGAATAATTTGAAATATGTTGAAAGTTTTTAGAAAATGTTTTTTAAATTTGACTAGCACGAGGAGTGTATTTGTGTGTATGTGTTTGGGGTTGATTGTGTGAAAGCAAAGTGTGTGTGTGTGTGTGTGTGTGTGTGTGTGTGTGTATGTGTGTGTGTGTGTGTGTGTGTGTGTGTAAGTGAGATAAATAATATAGTTGTTTGAATAAGAAAAGTGTGTGGGGGTGTGTGCGTGTTTGAGATAGAGTATTTACAAACTTTTTAAAAAATATTATTTTTTATTTGATTAGCAAGTGTGTGTGTGTGTGTGTGTGTGTGTGTGTGAGAGAGAGAGAGAGAGAGAGAGAGAGAGAGAGAGAGAGAGAGAGAGAGTGAAGTAGTTTAGTGTGTTTGTGTTTGTGTTTGTGTTTGGGGTGTGACTATGTGTGTGTGTGTGTGTGTGTGTGTGTGTAATTTTATCTGTGTATGTATTTATGTGTGTGTATGTGTATGTAAGAGAGAGAGAGAGAGAGAGATAGTTATTGCATTATCTTGCCATGTGTGTGGTTGTGTTTGGGGTGTGTGTGTGTGTGTGTGTGTGTGTGTGTGTGTGTGTGTGTGTGAGAGAGAGAGAGAGAGAGAGAGAGAGAGAGAGTGAGTGAAAGTATCATATGTGTGTGTGTGTGTGTGTGTGAGAGAGAGAGAGAATTATAGCATGTGTGTGTGTGTGTGTGTGTGTGTGAGAGAGAGAGAGAGAGAGAGAGAGAGAGAGTTATAGCATGTGTGTGTGTGAGAGAGAGATAAAATGTTTATTAAATGCTATATTTTGGAAGTTTATCAAAATATGGGAGCTTATAAATGTTTTTTGAATAATTTGAAATATGTTGAAAGTTTTTAGAAATTTTTTTTTAAAGTTTAATAAAATGTTTTTTTAATACTATATTATGGAAGATTATAAATTCTTTTTGAATAATTTAAAATATGCTGAAAGTTTTTTTTGAATTTGACTAGCAAGTGTATTCGTGTGTGTGTGTGTGTGTGTGTGTTTGGGGTTGATTGTGTGAAAGCAAGGTGTGTGTGTGTGTGTGTGTGTGTAACAGAGGTAAATAATATAATTATTGTTTGAATAAGAAAAGTGTGTGTGTGTTTGAGATAGAGTATTTAATAACTTTTTTAAAATTATTATTATTTATTTGATTAGCAAGTGTGTGTGTTTGTGTGTGTGAGAGAGAGTGAAATAGTTTAGTGTGTTTGTGTTTGTGCTTGGGATGTGATTGTGTGCGTGTGTGTGATTTTATCTATCTATGTATTTATATGTGTGTATGTGTATGTATGTATACAAATATATATGTTGATGCAACATTATGCCGGCCACATATTTGGATATATGTGAAAGTTCTAAAGCTCACCCAAAACATGTGGGTCAGACAAAGTTCTTATAATTGTACAGAACAAGAATTTGTCAAATGGACATTACAAATTGGAGACGGCTCTATAGGCCATCCAAACAACGAAGGCATAGTGGTAATATCACCATGAATGTTGATCCATGGGAACTCCATTTTGAGTTTGGTAGAATGGGTATACAAAGATCTCCAGAGGGTGGAGGAATATGGATGCTTCTTTTAAAGACCGTGCTATACTTGCACTACGAAATCTAGAGGTTGATAAGGTTAATGAACTAGCCTTGAGTGCATTGCCCGGTTGTCTTGAAAAAGAGAATACCTCAGTGTGCTGATTCGGTTGCTTCTTCTGAGAATGACATAATATTGTACCCAATTGAGTACTTGAACAGTTTGAACTTGGGTGGTGGTTACCCTCCTCATCACTTGATTCTAAAGATTAATGCTCCTATCATGCTGCTCCGCAATTTGGATCCTCGGCAAGGACTTTGTAATGGTACCAGATTGATATGTAAGCAATTTCACTCAAAGGTGATAGAAGTAGAAATCATTACAGGTACCAACATTGGAGACATGGTCTTTATTCCCAGGATAACATTCATACCTTCTATGCTGCAATTGCCTTTTGACATGAGAAGGAGGCAATTTTCTATAAGGTTAGCCTTTGGTATGCCAATAAATAAATCCCAAGGACAAACATTGAGTGTATTAGGACTTTACTTGGCCACACAAGTATTCACAAATGGACAATTGTACGTTGCTATGTCACGTGTTAGATCATCTGATGCAATGAAAGTGTGTATAAATCATCATATGGAACAGGAAAGCAGCATAGATGGCTCAACCGAAGTCTTCACAACCAATGTTATCTACAAGAAGGTCTTCCAAATGACTTAAATCAGGATGTAAATTTAAACTGTGCCCAGAAGGCAGAGAACAAGCTATTGATATAGTAGCTTACAAACATTGGAGACTACAATCATAGAGATATCTGTATCAATGGAAAAAATATTTCTAATGATGTAGCATGTGTAATCTATGTTGTCTTTTTGTGCAATCTTTCACATTGATGCTTCTCTCTTTGCTATTATTGAATTCATGTGTATAAATCTACTTGCATTTAGTTAAAGATACCATGTAGATCCACAAAAGAGACTGGCCCATCTTTGCTTAAGAGGTGGTTCTAATTGTTGAGCTGGGGGACGAGTGTTGGTGAGTTCCTATTTGTTATTTTTGGACATTTGGATAAGCAAACGTTTACTTTTGACTTGCTTTTATTTATTTTTCTTGCTTGGCACAAAATACTAAACATATATAGAGAGAGAGAGAGAGGGAGACCTTAAAGTGTTATGTAAATTATTAGTATTGTGAGTGTTATATTTGATATCAGGGGTATATTTCTTAGGATGGAGGCCGCAAGGAGATCATTTTCATTTGTTTATAGTGATGGCCAAGATATTGAAGGTAATTATTTTTTAGATTGCTATAATTAATGTATTTTTGTTTTCCATAATCTATGTAATATTCACGGCTAAATTATAGACCTTCCATTTTGGGAAGGACAAGCAATAGCATCTCTAATTTTCAAATTGTTGGAGAGCACTGGTGTTTTACGATATATATAGAAACCTGTTTTTTATGTAAGTTTTGAGTTTTATTTGATGAATTTATGTTGCTATTGATATATTCTTTTCGCACAATAGGGAATATCTTTATTTTTTAGAACCAAAATTATTGTTGGGTTTGTATGGTCGAGACCTTTAGAACGAGAGCTTTGGGCTCCTTGCAATCTACAGTCTGAGATTACAAAAGATCGTGGGTCAACTTCATGTATATGTAATGTTTGTGGACTATAAAAAGCCTGATAGGTTAGATTTTCAAGTCATAGGCACTAGACAATACAGAATTTTTCAGTTTGCTATCTATAAGCCTGTTCAAACCCCGTTCGCGTCAAATATTGATCCACCAAATGAGTTTTGTAAGGTTTTGTTGTTTTCTTTCTTTTTTTCTACGAAAAGTTTATCTTTCACTAGCTAATGTTTTCTTGTTTAATGTTTTTTTGCCAGATGGAGGTGAGGAGTGTAGGCTTCCAAGGAGAGATAATCCAATTGTCTGAAGATTGTTTTAAAAGTTTGTTCAGGTGTGTTCAGATTGTCAACATTATTTTGGATTGAAATGCTGGATGTTTATTTACGCCAAGTTTGGTGCTTTATTCAATGAGATTAAGTGCTTTAGGAGTGTATATATGGCAATCATGATGTGTTTATATATAGGTTGGCAAGTTAGGGACCATGGGACCCATCTAAGTTTCAAATATAAGGGTTATCCCTATTTACCCTTCGAAGATGAGCGTTTTTTTAATTGTTTGGAATTAGGGACCATGGGGCCCATCTAAGTTTCAAATATAAGGGTTATCCCTACTTACCCTTCGAAGATGAGCGTTTTTTTAATTGTTTGGAATTAGAAAGCAAGAATAAAAACACACCCGTGCGTGCCATCGCTTTCGCAATGAGGGCTTGAACCCGTGATCTTGGGACTCTAGAGCAACACCTCTCTCTACTGCACTGATTTGTGATCGACAAATAAGAATACTCATGTGCCCGTGTGAGGGGACGGGTCAAGCCACTAGTTTATTAAATTCTTTGAAGGAAAACACCTCTTGATGGGGCTCGAGAGTCTGCAGCAACTAGTGCTGGCACTGAAGGAGTCTGCATTAAATGCTACTTGCTCCCGAAGAATCAAATCTCTTATTTTCCAAATTTTAAAACCATTTTAAAAAGCCAAATACTTTTTAATCTGAGTGGCATGTCTTGCTAGTAGGAAATTTCCGGAGCAAGCTGGATAAGGTCCATGACCTTGAATGCCGCTCCGCCCGCCCGCCCGCCCATTTGAAAAGGGAGAAAATTGTTTTTTCCAACATTAGAAAACTATCGTGTCAGTCCCTTTTTAAGACGGAAAACTATCATCTCATCAGCAGGTGATCGTTTGGCCTTCGGCGTCTTGTTTTGCAATCACAGACAGAAGAACCTCTGAGTCATCTGCTCCAAGCCATAATTAATTTGCAGAGCTGCGACGGTGAGTTTGCATATAAACACAGGGTTTACAGATTCTTAGATTTTAAACTGTCAAAATCTTAGCATTTAGATTTGTGCTGCTACATTCTTTTTGCTCCGTTAGGATGTAGGCTATGTCTTACTACAAGGATTGTTTTGATTGGCTCCAATTCTGGATATATGAGTTAAACTAATCATTCCAGCATGGAATGGGAGGGAAGAAGTCGTTTCATGGCTTCTAGATCATTCCAAAAGAGTAATAGTTAATTTAAAGAGAGTAAAAGTTAATTTAAAGAGAGTAAAAGTTAATTTAAAGAGTATATGTCAAAGACACATTCCAAAATATACATGTTTTGAAAAATAATATATAACAAATTGTTCGAACATGGCACTAATGTCAATCGTCCTGTTCCTAAAATAACTAAATTAGTTCGGAAAATAGAGTCACTACATATTATGCCATGGCCTCTAGCATACATAACCTACACACAAAGTAAATTGTATAAGTTCATAAAGCAAATTACACTTTATTTATCACATATATAGTTTGTACTAACATTAAACAAAAGCATGATATTTAGTATAGTGCATTAAACAAGGTATATAACAATCAAAGCATAAGACACAGATAAAGAATATACTTACTTGAGGGTCACATCCTCGTGCATACTCATGCTCTTCTCTTGTCATCATCTCTTTGGTTTTTGATGCCATCGATATCGTTTTACGAAACCTTTCTATATTGATCACATTTGCGAGAGGTTCTAAGCCAGGCAGGAATGGCAAGCGTCTATTTGTCCTTCTAAAAGCTTTTCTCTCATACTTTCATCCATTGATTGCATCCTTGTATCTCCCAATCCACTTCTCCATGATGGGACTATTTAGAATGTAGAATGTACCTTTTAGCGTAATGCTTCATCTAGTCTTTGTTGCCTTCCCTTTCCTTGTGGCACATTAGTGATTAGTCGGTCATCCTCCTCATTGCTCCACAATCGTGACATGGAAGGATCTATGCGAGACAAATGTCTTGAGATATACACAAGAGACTCTTGCATCAACCATTCCTTTGCCATGCTTGCATCTATCCTTGATCTTTGTCTCACAAAGTCTTTTAAGGTTTACATGAACCTTTCAAAAGAAAAAACATCCATCGAATATGAACAACACTACAAAGTCCCACTTCATCAACCAAATGCACCACAAGATGCAATTGGCTAGTGAGAATTGTTCTAGGAAAGATTTCCTCGATTATGCACACTACCTCAATAGCATTGAGATGAGCCATTTTAATGGGTGTAGGATCTATCTCCTTTAAGGATATGTATTTATATACATAGCAATCATGTGTACTATTTATTATACATAAATTGTGATTGCAATCAGCCTATCACTTGGAATACCGATTTGGATACGGCCTTCAGACTTTTGAAAGATAAAGTCAAGGAAGCACCTACCTTAGCACTGCTTCATGGACAACAATGAAGAGAGATTTAACTTTCTGGTGCCTTCAAGTGGAACTAAAAAGTCATATTTGTCTTCATTGATTTTTTATACCCGATTATTTTACTACCAGGAAGTGTTATTACATCAAGAAGGGCAGCAAGAAGTGTTGCTATAGTGCTCAATGGAGGTATGGATATAATTAGAGGGCATTAATTTTTATGTTATTTGAAACGCAAGTGTCTAAAATTAATGATAATGTTTTACTACACCGTATATTTCTACAAAGAAAGGAGTTAATTACAATTTCAGTATTATTTTATGGTCTCTAAAACATTAGAGATAATTCTAAGAAGCAATTTATGGTCTCTAAAACATTATTTTATGGTCTGTGAAACATTAGAGATAATTCTAACAAGCAATTTATACATTGGACTTGGATGATCGGTATGCTCCTCTCTATAAGAGAGGAGCATACCGATCATAAGAGAATAGAGACTTCTAAGATCAACCCTTATGTAATGCAACATGCCAGCAAATTAGGGAGAAAGCATATTGATATATGGGTGAAAGGATCAATTTACCCCCATGATTCCTCGACCTAACAACCACCTAAATTTTCAGGTCTAACTTCTTTGATCAAATATGTTTGTGAGAGGGCAATGTTGGCTTGCTTGGTTACACAACAAGGCTTGCTAGTCAGGTGCAAAGCATTTGGATATCATCACAAAAAGTATGCTAATGATGAAGGAAGATCAGATCAAGCAGTTAAATGCTCGACTGTCTAACAAGGAGAATGAATATAATGAGTTGGTAGAAGTTATAGAAGACAGCCAAACATGGACCCACCTCTAAGTTGGATGCACGTAAATGAGTAAGAGAACAAAGAATACTTACTCCATTGTCAAAAAATAGTGGAAAATACAAATGCTGTATACATGCCAAGATTGATAAGTTGAAGAACCTTCAACAAGACAATGGAGCACTCTCACAAGTCTTGTCAAGATAGATGGTGAAGTCTACACTGGTCTACCCAAGGCATGGAGCACTCACATTGGCAAGCTCATTGTGGGTTTCAGAAGACCATCTCGCATGGTGGTGGAATCCATGAAGTCAGTGCATTGAGATAATTACTCATGTGGTGGTATAGGAGGATCACAGTTAGGATAGAGAAGAAAGAAGCCAAAGCCGATAGAACACATTGAATTCATGGGGATTAATGCTTTGGGTATTGAAAATTTGATTCTTCAATAAACAAGGTGTGGAAATCCTTAAGAGGCAAAAATGAGAGTCCATATTTTGCCTAATGATGAAGCTTCATCACGATATTCAAAATTATTATAATCAGACCTTCCAATTCTTTTCATTATCAAGTAAATTTTTTTTTTACATAAGTTGATTGATGACTCGGCATCCTGGACAGATGAAGACTCCTCTTCCTTTCCCAATTGCAGACTATTGAGTCTCGCTGAATATCTTGAAATTCCTCTTCAATGGGAAGGTTGGCTTCATAGTGAAAGAGTATCCTTGTACATCATTGATAATATCTAAGTGGGAGTATGGAACTCACTGTCCTTGGCATTTGAATCTAGTAGAAGATACTTATCCATAGTTGGATCAATGAAATCATCATCTTCTTCAAGATTCTGTGCGATGATGGTGAGATTGTAGTCCTCCCTAATGTCAAACAATGCTTGAACATTTCTTAAGAGGACATACTGGTTGTCACCTATTGGATATGTAGGGAGGACTGAGGTCTTAATGTATTATGTTTCCTCTACCACAACGGGTCCTTGTTTTAGTAGTTGTAACAACTTGGGTGTCTTCTCTTCTGAGGGCATCAATATCAAGCTTCTCACTAAGTTCCCTCTCCATGAAACCAAGTTTATCTGATCCAAAACCTCGTGAACCTCATCATCTTCTACTCTTGAAGGTTCCTCTGACCTCTCCTCACCTCCTTCTATTAAAACTTTACGCTTGTGTATTGGGAACTTATTTTGTGTCTTCTTCTTATCCTCTAGCACATTTAAAATATCCCTATTTGCCTTATCTCTTGAGGATGTGGAAGAAACAAGATCGTCCACATGCACATATTGAACATTGTCTAGGATGACTCCATCATTCGCATATTGCTATTCTTTCTCTTGATATGAGCATCTAGACAAGATCATACTCTTGATGGAGATATTGCAAGAAAACATATGTGATATCTAAGGTTGGCGATGGTGCTAGCCAACTTTGTGAAGAAAATCAAATAATTTCTCCTTAGGCGTTTCTTTAAACCTAGTATCGGGTTTGACCTTGATCTCAAAAGGATGCATCTACAAGTAGAAAAAATATGTCAAAATGATTGCGAACTACACAACAATGAAAGAATAATGAAGATTTAGAGTAACAATGCAAACGTTAGTGTACAATGCGATTTACTGGTGGATGGCGAGTGAAGCTTGATATCGTGTTATGCTGAATCAAAATATACACGGTCTATGTTACACAAATATGCATCAGAAGCTAGTGATACTACAACTTTTCATTACAAAACAACTATGGGCTAGCCTACGATCCCCATAAGGTTCCATATTCAAGCTATACTAATTTACGTTTGTTAAAATTTAAGTAAACACGACTACGAGATAGAGATATGGAATATGGTTCCATATTCGAGCTAAAAAGACCTTGTATATTGCAAGTCAGTACAATGCGACTTAGGTTGGACATTGGCGAGTGGAAGCCTTATATCGCATTGTACTGACTTGCAATATACAGGATCTATATTGCATTGATATGCAACAAATAGACTGATGGGTTGTATATCAATCATATCTCAACCTGTGAACAAGGTACCTAACCCTCATAGACCTGCGTACACTTGGATCATTGCCAGGTGTCCACAAAACAACCCTTATTCTCCTTACACCAGGAGTAACAACAGATGGAATGCCAAGCTCCTTATCAAGGCTTTACTGAGAGCCACTAGAGTCACCAGATATGAGTGACATGCTAACAGATCAGGCACAAAAGGTTGATCTGCCTTTTCCTTCCCTTTGCATGATACATGTGTACGTGCATCTATCCTCAACCTGCCTGAATGGCCTAACATTGGATCCACTGCTAGAGGACTCTCTAGGTCCACTAATCACCTGTGATTGATGCTCTACATGTGGCTCAACATCAACACTTCTTACCTCTACATCTTATGTTGCCTTCACTACTGGTGCATACCAACAACTCATCTCGTCAAAGACATCTTTGCTTACTTGCATCTCACGAGTGGTAGGGTTATAACATCTATAACCTTTTTGCTCCATAGCATAACCAATAAAGATGCATTTCTCTAGCTTTGGATCCAACTTTATTCTTACTTCATCAAGAATATGCACATATGCAATATACCCAAACACTTTCAAGTGAGACACATCCGGTCTTGTGCTTGTAAACTTCTGTTCACGCATCATACCCCATGAATAACTACAGTGGGTGTCCTGTTCATAATGTACACAACAATTGCTACTACTTCTGCCCAAAAATAATGTGGCATATTCTTTTCACCCACCAAGGTACGTGCTACTTCTACAATGTGCCTTTTTTTTCTTTATGCAACACCATTCTGTTGTGGAGTGTACTTGCATGTAAATTGTCTCTTGATTCCCTGCTTCCAGAAGAAATCGCTGAACTCGTTGGAGAAATATTTTCCCCCACCATCTGATCTTAGGCATTTTATTTACATACATGCAGAGTATCATCACCTATTTCTACATAACTTGGTTTTTCCATTTTGTGCATGTCTCTAAACCACTCAGCATGACCGGTCATGTGGTTAGAGGCACCAGAATCCACATACCATATATCTCAATCTCCTGACAGATCTCCTATTATAGAACTGAGCATGTGCTGCATCATAAACAGATGCTCACTTCTGTCACCTCCCTGTTTGACTAGATGATGCATAATGGCCTTGCTGCTGTAACTTTTCACTTTTTATGTCATTCTGTTTTTTATAGTAGTCCTTCGCCATGTGACCTGGTTTGCCACAATAATAACACTCTGTGCTATTTGCATTTTGATTTCTTTGCTAACCACCTCAGCCTCTTTGGTTCCCCCTGCCTCTAGACTAGCCTCTTCTACATGTGTATAATTGCTGCTGTTGTGAATCATTGGACTGTTGTCTAGAACTCTGATTTCCTTGTTGGCCACCACCTTGGCCTCGACCATGATCTCTGCCTCTGCCTCTACCTGAAGTAAATTAAAAGGCCTATTCCGATGTGTTCTTGCTTTGTGAAGAAGACTTCTCACCTAGTGACTTTTCTTCTTTTATCAACATAGACACCAAGTCCCGAAAGTTGGAAATATTCTCCCTGACTGCAATGGAGGTCTTGGATGTCTTGTAGTCTTTGCCAAGCCCATTCAAACAAACACTCACCAAATCATCATCTTCCATTGATACATTCATGGACCTAAGTGATTCAACAATGCTCTTGATCTTTAAAGCATACTCATTGATAGACATGCTTTTTCACGGTATACAGCTCTTGATCTTTAAAGCATACTCATTGATAGACATGCTTTTCTTTTTCACGGTATACAGCTCTTGATCTTTAAAGCATACTCATTGATAGACATGCTTTTCTTTTTCACGGTATACAGCTCTTGATCTTTAAAGCATACTCATTGATAGACATGCTTTTCTTTTTCACGGTATACAACTCTTGATTTAGTTGCAATTCTTTAAGATTAGGCTTTGTTATTAATACTTTTTTTCTTAATTTGGTTTGATTTTGTAGGTTTTCAACACATTCAAGCCTCACAAGGTAAGAGATCTCTTTCTTATATGTTTCTTCTCTTATGCTTTTACATGTTATAGGGTTTGTAAGTTTAGGGTTTTGAGATTAGGGTTTGTTATTTTTTCCATGCTCTATGGATAGCCTTTAGAGATCTATGCTTCTCTCAAAGAGATGGCCATATGACTTAGCCTCGTGCAGCATGAGACTTATGCATTAGCCATATGCATAAGCTTTATGCCGATAGCTTCCAATGCATGCCTATAGCTATCTATGCATGCCGGTAGCTTTCTATGCATATCGACAGCTACCAATATGCTTGTTGGTAGCTTCTTAGGGCATGCCGGTAGCTTCCAATGCATGCCGTTAGCTTCCAACCCATGTCGGTAGCTTCCAATGCATGCCGTAGCTTCCAATGCATGCGGGTAGCAACCTAGGCATGCCAGTAGCTTCCTACGCATGCCGATAGCTTCCAATGCATGCCGGTAGTAACTTAGGTATGCCAATAGCTACCAATGCATGCCGATAGCTTCCAATGCATGCTGGTAGCAACCTAGGCATGCCGGTAGCCTTATGTATTAGCCATATGCATTAGCCTTATGCATTAGCCATATGCATAAGGCTATATACATAAGGCCATATGCATAAGCCTCATGCATTGAAGTATGCATAAGAGTTTTAAGTATTAATATTTTTTCTTGGATAGATGGTAAATAACTTGCAGCGCGATGTTACACGTGAAGGAGGAGTTGATATCCCAAAAATATTTGTAAGTATATATTAGCCTCGAATTATGTCTTATCTTTTAATTAAATAAGGTTATCTTAAATAACAACATAATTGTAATGTTCATTTGTTTGTATGTCTATAGCTTGAAACAGTGGACCGCCCCCTACGCAAGATGAACACGATTTTGCATTACAATGGGGTTTGGAAGCTCTATTTGAAAGGGTGCAAGTCAAAGGATATATATGGTTATTACTAGAGGATATCCTTGGCAAGCATGGCAAGTAAGTACATTCATAAACTCTAAACATCTTTATTTTTGCAAAATTCATTTTCACTTGTGTTAGTTTTATTGTGTTTTAGGATCATGTAACTGGAAATGGTGGTACAAATGTCCAAGCAAGAAGCAATGGAAATATGAGAAGCGAAGGGGGTGGATCTAAAGGAACGATAATAATTAAATCACAATGCATCAGATGTAGACCTCCTCAATGTAGCCCCTAGCTCCATAGATTTTCATTACGCTTTATCTTGTATATGAGTTTTTTGGAATCAAACACTTATGTAATTCTGCCAAGTATTGTAATTGAATTTCAACATTCCTAAAACCATGAATTGTAATTGTCCTTTTTTTTGTATTTGTTAAGTTTTACATTACACTTGTCCATGTCGATGAGTAGGACATGAAGTTGTGTTAATTTTATTGTGTCTACATTAGAAAAAAAAGAGATGGGGCAAACTAGAGAGAATAGTAGTGATATTTCGCTACTACACAACGCTATATTGTTGTCCAGTAGCGAAATATCGCTGCTATGCAGCGAACCCATTACAATGAAAATAGCAGATTTTTTAGCAGCAAAATGGGCCTGATATCTCCGTACCTTTCTAGTTATAAAAGCGCCGATATTTTCATTTTGTTAAACTCTAATTCTGTTGTAGTGTTATCCATAAGGAAATTGGTCATTCTAAAATTCTAGGCATAGAAGTTGTTCTTGTCTAGTTTCTCACTGATAATCTGATTGATTCCATCACTAGACATGTTTTCCTGCAACAATCTAAAAGCTGCATCAAACAATTTCTATATGCAACTTGTAACACAACAATAGTCGTAAGTCATAAGTCATAAGCATAAGTCTTTTGTATATGAATCAATGCATTAAGTCTACATGATAATACAAGAGTTCGAAATCTCATCACTAACAAAAGGTCGATAAAGACAAGGAGAACGAAGTGAAAGCATTTAGTGATGATGATGAGAACCCGAATGCTTGTACATCATATGGAGTTAATGTTTATGAGTATATGCAAGAAGCTTGCTATATGCGTGAAGCTTACAAAGAGCTCTATGCATGTAGCTTACATAAAGCTTTATGCATAGAGCTTGCATAAATCCTTATGCATAGGCTTCATGTAAGCTTTATTAGATGTGCTACTAATCACTTTGCTTAATTTTATGTTTTGTAGGTCTTGCACTAATCCTCTCCTTTGGCTTCATAAAAAAGAGGTAAGCCTTCTTTTTCTTGTAATCCTCAATGAAAGATATACGTTTATTTCATCCTTGGGTGTTGGGTTTAGATTTACCTTAGTGCATAAAGCCTATGCATATGCATAAGCTTGCATAGGCTCTATGCATAGAGCTCTTATACATAGGCTTTATTCATAGAGCTCTTATACATAGGCTTTATGCATAGAGCCTATTCATAAAGCATATGCATAGGCTCTATGGATAAAGCGTATGCATAGGATCTATGCATAGCTTTATGCATAGGCTCTATGCATAATGCATATGCATAAGAGCTTTATGCATAGAACTTTATGTGTAGGATCTATGCACAGAGCCTATGAATCAAGATTTATGCATAAGAGCCTATGCATATATCCCATGCGTAGACTCTATGCATAGCTTTATGCATAAGCTCTATGCATAGCTTGATACATGGCTCTATGCATAGGTTCTATGCATAAGCTCTATGCATAGCTTGATACATGGCTCTATGCATAGCTTGATACATGGCTCTATGCATAGGTTCTATGCAAAGCTTTATGCATAGGCTCTATGCATAAGCGTTATGCATAAATCCTTTATGTATAGCTATTTATGAATGTTTTATGCTTCACGAAATTGTCTCTTATGCATGTATTTAGTGTGGGTTATATGTATAGGAAATGTTGATTGACCCATCGTGTAGCAGGAGCCAAATGCCGTGAACCTGCTCAATATCATCAACCAATTATATGTGTAGCAAGCATGGACACAAGTTTTCATAGACACATTTATGTTTTGACATACCTTTTCACATACACAGAATTTATCCTTTACGCATTTTGTAAGTCATTTCATTTAATCTTATATGCAAGCCAACATACCATCGGGCCAATCAACTCTATATGGGAAATCTACTTCGTATGGTTAGTTGTCTTCATGGGGACAGTCCACTCAATTGATAAGCGCATAGGTCTGAGTGGTGCAGGTCCATAATGTTATGGTTGTGGATGAGCCTACAATGCCAACGTCGACTAGACCCACCCTTGCTCCCTCACGTCCATCTTCATCATGATGCTATAGGGAGTCTGGGGGGTCTAGTAGGCATAGTAGAGGAGGGGAGCAAGGTGCTTTTGCTTTGGCAAAAGTAGCACTAGGTCTCCCGAGTCATCTCCCCAATGGGGAGGTTCATCATCCTCTAATTTTAAGCTACCCTTGAGGAGAGCCATCCCATAATTTGATCCACGAACCCCACCATATAATGTGAATATCGATTGTGCCCTCGTGATGGATAAGAAAGTCATTAGTTGGATGCATATACTAACTTGGGGTTCACAAACTCCTTTAATAAGTGGAAAGCACAGGATGAGATCTCAAAACAATATGTTATTGATGTGTCAAGACGACTAAGTTTGCTATTCCATATGCGGGCCTCACCTTCTCGGAGGATTGGATGAAGAAGAGGATAAAGTTTTGCTTTCTAATAGGAGAGAAAACATTAAGAGAGCGGCCAAGAACAACATCTAGAAGCTAAGAATTTTCTTACAACAAAAGGAGTGGGGGCATGCGTAGAGCTTTGTGAGGAAGCATCCAAGTGCTTTTTCAACAAACAAGCAGCGACGGTAAGTGCTTCACGACTATGGAAGCGAGGAGCATAGAACTTTGGCTCGGGAAGAAAATACTCCTTCATTGCTTGCTTTGTAAGGATCTATTTTTCCTTGTCCTCTTTCATTTTGTTTTAAACTATATTGTTTCCTTTAACTAATTGTATCTTTTTTAAATTATTTTTTTGTAAAGGGAGGCTATTGGACGTGTTGAGTTATCGGGCTCAACTAGTACTACGGCAGACATTGATGACCTGCCTGGGTGATAGCTTTCGCATCTACACCATTGGCATGGTTGGTGAGATTATGGGTGATATGCAGCCAGTGGGATGACAGGCTATGTGATAGCCATTTTGGATTACTAGAGACTGGCATAGTTATAGCGCCAGCTCATTTAGTCGGGATTCACATTATGGACCGACCCTTGTATGTTACAGTAGTTGAGTACTAACCCATACAGTGTGTACTCTTATCTTTATGTTATGTTGGTTGAGTAGAGAAGAAGAAGATAGAAGAAAATTCAGCTATCCATCTCTCTCTTGTGTGTTGCTCTCTCTTGTGTGTTGCTCTCTCTTGTGTGTGTGTGTTGGCTTGCTAGGGTTTGAAGCTCTGCCTCTTCCCCACATTCTCTTTGTGGTATCAGAGCCTGGCTCGTGTGAGAGCTAAGGAGGCAAGCAAGAGGCAAGAACCAGTAAAGGAGGAAGAGGTACTACACGGGAAAGAGCACCATCATCTCTTTTCCCTTCTTGGTTTAGGTACAAAATTCCTCAGTAGCTCTAGGAGCTACACATGTCCGATTGAGGAGCTGTCTTCGTGGGAGCAGAGCTACAAGAAGGCAGGTATACTATCTTATTTGGATGAACATTTTCAGCCAGATTCACATTTTGGGCGTGTTATGGGCCCCGTTTCATCACTACAAGGTATTTTCGAATAGTTTTCTAGAAGTTCTAGTAGAGAACCGTTTTTGCTCAAAATCTGGTTATTTGCATTGCAACAATGCATTTTGAAAGTGCAGATAGGATTTGTACATGTATTGTTGATACTGGGTGCATGTACATGTACTTTGGTCACATTTGGTGACACCACACAGGTTGTGCTGAAGTACCGCTGCTGCAGCAATTTACAGGAGATATTGTTGTATTGGAGGTTGCATACAGAAGTTGTCTGTTTTGCAGGTTATTTGATTGCTGTAGGAAAATATGTCTAACGGAATTAATTAGATTGTTAGTGAGAAGCTGGATAAGAATAACTTCCATGCCTAGAAGTTCATAATGACCAATTTCCTAGTGGGTAAATGATTTTGGGATTATGTAGAAGGAGAAAATGAGGAGCCTCCAGAGTTATCTGAGGAGAATGCCACTCCTACAGGTATAAAGGCATTCAAGGATTGGAATCAGGGTGCAAGAAAAGTCATGTACTGGATATGAATTAGTGTCACAGACACTATGATAGGACACATACAGGTTGCAAACACTCTAGTAGTTGCATGGTAGAATCTGGTTCAGATGTTTCAGACTAACACAAAAGCAAGGAAGTTGCAGTTAAAGCAAGAGTTGCATATTGTGGAAAAGAAAAGCATGTCCATCAATGAATATGCCTTAAAGATCAAGGGAATTGTTAAATCCCTTGGGTCTATGAATGTATCAGTGGAGGATGATATTTGGTGAGTGTTTGTCTGAATGGGCTTGGCAAAGAGTACAAGCTATTCAAGACCTCCATTGCAGTCAGGGATAATATTCCCAACTTTCGGGACTTGATATCAATGTTGATCATAGAAGAAAAGGATTTAGGTGAGGATTCTTCTTCACAAAGCAAGAACACATCGAAACAGGCCTTCTACTCTAATTCAGGTAGAGGCAGAGATAGAGGCCGTGGTCGAGGCCAAGGTGGTGGCCGACAAGGAAATCAAAATTTTGGACAACAACAGTCTAATGATTCACAACAGCAATCATACACAGGTGGAAGAGGCCAGTCTAGAGGTAGGGAGGAGCCAAAGAGGCCGAGGTGGTTGGCAAAGAAATCAAAATGCAAATAGCATAGAGTGCTATTACTATGGCAAACTAGGACACATGGCAAAGGATTGCTACAAAAAGCAAAAGACATTAAAAGTGGGAAGTTGCAGCAAGGCAACTATGCATCATCTAACAAACATGGAGGTGATAACACACAGAAGTGAGCAGCTGTTTGTGATGTAGCACATGCTTAGTTCCATAACAGGAGATGTGTTAGGATCTCAAGATATATGGTATGTGGATTCTGGCGCTCTAACCACATGAACATCCATGTTGAGTGGTTTAGAAATATGCAAAAAATGGAAAAACCAGGTTATGTAGAAACAGGTGATGATACTGCGCATCCCATTGCGCATGTTGGTAAAGTGCCATTGTCTATGGAGGATGGCAAAATGAAGTACTTAATGTACTTCATGTTCTAAATATTACAAAGAACTTGGTTTCTGTTAGACAATTCAAAAATAAGTGTTGCTTGGTTGCAAAGGGTAACAGAAATGGCAGGATGTTTACTTTGGATGTGAACATGCCTGAGATAAAGGCAGCCATGTTTGCGCATAGAACAGGTGTCATTGCAGATACTGACATATGGCACAAGTGCATAGAACAGGTGTCATTGCAGATACTGACATATGGCACAAGTGCATTGGTCATGTGAATGTACATCGACGAGTGAAGTCTATGCAAGCCTAAAATATTGTTGCAGGTTTGTCAAAGTTTAAGATTGACGGTATGCATAAGGTATTTCAAGCATGCCAACTAAGCAGGCCAAACATGTTTTTCCATGCAGGTTGCAGGTACTATGTTACATTCATTGATGACCACACTAGGAAAGTGTGGGTTTATTTCATGAAGAAGAAAAGTGAGGTGTTTACTTCCTTTTAGAGATTTAAAGCCTTGGTTGAGAAGAAAAAAGGCATGCAAATAAAATTCCTAAGATTAGATGGTGGGGGAGAATATTTCTCCAATGAGTTCAGCGATTTCTTGAGAAATCAGGGAATTAAGAGGCAGTTTACGTGTAGGTATACTCCGCAACATAACGGTGTCGCATAAAGGAAAAACAAACACATTGCAGAAGTGGCACATGCCTTGATGGATGAAAAGAATATGCCACATTACTTTTCGACAGAAGCAGTAGCAACTGCTGTGCACATTATGAACATGACACTCACTGTGCAACTATTCACTCACTGTGCAACTATTCATGGTATGACTCCTGAACATAAGTTTACAAGCATAAGACCAGATGTGTCTCACTTGAAAGTGTTTGGGTGTATTGCATATGTACATGTTCGTTGATGAAGTGAGAACAAAGTTGGATCCAAAGGTAGAGAAATGAATCTTTATTGGTTATGTACATAAGACCAGATGTGTCTCACTTGAAAGTGTTTGGGTGTATTGCATATGTACATGTTCGTTGATGAAGTGAGAACAAAGTTGGATCCAAAGGTAGAGAAATGAATCTTTATTGGTTATGTACATGTTCGTGATGAAGTGAGAACAAAGTTGGATCCAAAGGTAGAGAAATGAATCTTTATTGGTTATGCTATGGAGTAAAAAGGTTATATATGCTATAACCCTACCACTCCTGAGATGCGAGTAAGTAGAGATGTTGTCTTCGATGAGATGAGATGAGTAGCTGGTATGCACAAGTAGTGAAGGCAATAGAAGATGCAGATATAAGAAGTGCTAATGTTGCACCACATGTAGAGCAACAATCACAGGTGCTGAGTGGACCTGGAGAGTCCTCGAGCAGTGGATCCAATGTTAGCCCATGATCAGGCAGGTTGAGGAATGATGCAGGTAAACATGTATCATGGAAATGGAAGGAAAAGATAGATCAACCTTTTGTGCCTGATCTATCAACATGTCACTTATATATGTATCATGGAAATGGAAGGAAAAGATAGATCAACCTTTTGTGCCTGATCTATCAACATGTCACTTATATATGGATGGTGACTCTAGTGGCTCTGAGCAGAGCCTTAATGAGGAGGTTGGCATTTCGTTTGTGGTTACTCCTAGTGTAAGGAGAACCAGGGCTATTTTGAGGACACGTGGCAGTGATCCAGGTGTACGCAGGTCTACGAGGGTTAGATACCCTGTTCACAAGGTGAGATATGATGGATATACAACCCATCATTATGATTACATGGTAAAAGCAATACAGGAGGTTGAGCCCACTTGCTTTGAGTAGGTAATTGGAAATAAGAAATGGGAAGATGCCATGGATGAGGAGATGGTAGCATTGGATGCAAATGTGGATGCAAATGCAACATGGGAGTTAGTGCCTTTGCCTAAGAAAAAGAAGGCAATTGGAAGATCCATGTCCCCTCCACACAACGAATCCTGGGGTGCTAGCAGCAGAAGTAGCACTTCTTACGTAGGGAAAGGTCCCTCACTCGGGGCCTGGCCCACACGGATATCCAGACAAGAGACTAATCCCTTGGTTCTTCCAAAACCGAACCCGGAAAAACTTTCCTCACCCGGAAAGCATGGGCGATTCCTCCAGGATATTTTTACTCTAACGTAGTCAAGGTCATCATCACTAACCAAACTGATCCGACCGAACCTAAAAAGACACTCGGTCAGATCAAGGAAGAAACTTGCACTTGGATCATAGAGACCAACGCTTTTTTCCTCATTGAGAGGTACAGCCGTTGATTCTTTTCCATAGAATAATTTTTATCTGGGATTTACTTCATCTATCGTACCATGATAGAATTGAGTCTCATTTTAGGGATCCATCAGTCCCATCGAGTCGCATGGGTTAGCCAACTACCCACCAACCCACTGTAGTGATGGGATCCAATTAGGAATTTGGTTAGGTTTTGTCCCAAGTACCAGGGAAAAGAATTCCTAGGCCCCCTAGCCGGATATTCATGCAAATTTAAAGCTAGTCACACCACTTACACACCCAATATGAAATTGCCTTTTTCACAGATTCAGCTGTGAAAACAATCAACTGTCTTTAAAACAATCATTTAATTAAATCATAGTGTCACTGATCATAATTCTCCAAAATATCTGGTTGAATCCTAATTTCCAAAATCATTCCTTCATCGGTGTACCTATGGCATCATTGGCAACCAGAACGCTCACCACCTGTCCACTCACAGGGGCCTTTTCGATAGTTCCTAGCTCATAGTACCCGTCAATATATTCACTTATAAAAATCAAGATGGAATCTCATTGAAGATCAGCAAGATCAACCAACAGATCCATATAAAAGAGCCATGGACTCATCCGTTGAGGACCAGCAAGGTCTATCAACCAGATCCATGCCCGATTTCAGAAAACAACTCTTACTCCTTGTTCCAATATCTTCCCCGATGCACGTGTGGGTATCTTCGGTGAGACCGAGAGCCCGAGCACCGTATGGTCAGCACCCTCTAGGATCCTTTGCAGGTCACCTAGCGCTTCACTCATAGGCCACTTCCTTGGTCCCTCATCCACCATACCGGAAGCTCACCACTTAAATCGAACCGAGGCTGGTTAAGACCTCGACCTTGCTATGGGAGACGTCCTCCGTTGACTCTCCGACTTTATCAATTAGGTCTCCATGACCTCATTCATAAGACGGTCAAAATGCTTCCCCAGCATTTTTGACATAAAATAGTCATTTAAAAACATGTCATAAATACAGATTCCATTAACGAACTCTTGTCTTTCCACATTGTTCCACATCAATCCACATTATTTAATCCACATCCGCTTTATATGTATTCCCATTCAAGAATAACGCTTTTATAATAGAAAAAATTCCTTTATGCATCTTTCCATGCATAGAAATCAAATTTAATAAGAATAACACTTTTATAATTACAAAAAATCCTTTATGCATCTTTCTAAGCATAGAAATCAAATTTAATAAGAATAACACTTTTGTAATAAAAAAATTCCTTTATGCATCTTTCTATGCATAGAAATTAAATTTGATAAGAATAACACTTTTATAATAAAAAGCAATTTCCTTTATGCATATTTCTCTATGCATAGAAATCAAATTTAATAAGAATAACACTTTTGTAATTAAAAAAATTCCTTTATGCATCTTTCTATACATAGAAATCAAATTTAATAAGAATAACACTTTTATAATTTAAAAAAATTCCTTTATGCATCTTTCTATGCATAGAAATCAAATTTAATAAGAATAACACTTTTGTAATTAAAAAAAATCCTTTATGCATCTTTCTATGCATAGAAATCAAATTTAATTAATTAATATCAGTGATATCCATGCATATTCATAGGTGAATATGTACATGGAGTAATTAGAATATTTCTTTTAGATGCAAAAATAGTGGGAATTACTCTTTTGGAATAACATAAAAATAAACTTTCTTTTTCACAAAAATTCTAGAAAATTTTGCCATGACCTCCTTTGTATGGCTGACCATTTCTCATTTTTATCTTTCTTTACTTCACTTAATTAACCCAATTTAGAATTATAAAACTCTAATCTACACAATTTTCTAAATTCAAGAGTGTAAATAATAAGAAGAGTTTAATTAATCACTTAGTCAATCTTTCTAGGATTAAGAAAGGTTAGAATGTAAAGAAGAGAAGGGGGTGGCCTTTTCATCAAAGGCATAGCATTTGAATTTAATTTAATCATTTGCAAAACATAAAAATCAAGCAAACCATAGATTTTTCATTAAAATTCGTAAACAAAGTAAGAAAATTCGTTTACATGGAGCTTGTAAGCTCTCCTTTGGCTTGAGGGTTCCACTATTGTTTGAAGCAATAGTGGCCACCAATTCACTTTGGAGAGGATTAGGCCAAAAATAATTGAATTATTTAAAAAAATTCAATGTAGATGGCTCACGATAGGAGTACATAAACACCATTGATCTTTTACAAAGAGGGAGGCTTCTATTTATAGGAAAAAGTGAGCCTCTAACCAAGCAAACTGATTCTAGAAGTTTCTAGATCAGCTTGGTCAATTTTTGACCATTTTTGGGTGAGTTCATCTTACTTTTTCGATCTAGTTTTGAAATAGGAGAGAGGAGAGATGAAAATATCTTATTATTTTTTAGTTTAAAACTCCTCCACACATGTGAAATAGGCGCCTCCTTGAAGAGTCCCCTTCTCCTTACCAAGGTGTCAAAAATGTATCATTATATCCAAAATATCTCATTTTTTTAGTAATATTCATAGTTTTTTACTAATAAACCTTGTACTCAGTCAACTCTTTATCTTATGTGGGCATTTACTCATTTTTGGGTATTCTTCTTTTATAAATTGGATTTATCTCCTCCCCACACTTGGATTGATCCTATTGGCCCATAGGAATCTTAATTGGAATCCAAAAATTTCTGAAAATCTAGAACCTTAGGCTAAGGTCCTTTATACCTATTTTCAATTAATTCCAATTGGGGAAAGTTATTTTTGAATTTCTATTTCAATGGAAACCATTTTAGACACTAGGAGGATTTTTATATCCAAAAATATCTCAATTTTGGATTACCTCTCTCTAGACATTTTCTCTCTCTAGGCCAAAATAGGGTAAAACAAGATCTTTCTTTTATTTCAGAGAGGGGAATAATTCTAAGATCAGAAGGGGAGGTTCTTACACATGTACACCTCGAGAAAGCTGGAGGGAGGAATCTTACATCCTATCCCACTTAAAAAACGCGAGATGTCCTCATCTCGCAAACTAGAGGACAACTCTTTCCCTTAAGATCCAACAACTGATTCTGGGGTTCCTTATAGTCTGGTCAACCTGACAGAGTCCTGGGATAAAGATCCCTTATATAGAACTCATCATCAGATAACAATTCATTTAGATCATATCATTCATATCTTTAACACAATAATGGTCCATTAGACCAAAATTTCCATCTGAGCAGTCCTCCAAGGGAATTTCAATTATACATATTTTTAATTTGTCATCCCTTAACTTGATCCACTAGGTCAAGTGTTAACAGTATGAATCTGTCAGCACAATCCACTAATCTCATAGTGATTTGTTGAAGTCATTATCGTCATTCCAGTTACGAACATCATCACAGGGACTCATCCCATTCATCGTCATTGTGGTTTTGCTCAGCTTGTCACTTTTCAACCAAAATTCAAGAATCGTCATTTTTCAATCAGAATCCAAATCAACTCATCAGTTCTCAACCAGAGTTTTAAAATCATATCAACCACATTCGAATTCATCATCTGAATAGTATTTTTGCTTAGATTTCAAGGTCTTAGATTTACTCGTATATACTGCCAGTAAAGAGCTACAGTTATACCCTCGATATATACGAGTAGTCACGGTCCTTGGAATTATAAGGTAAATACCATCATGTCTAGGCCTCAAGCAAGTCAGGGATTCCATATAATTGCGGTACTTCCATCTGAAGACCCAATTACCAATTTATGAATTTCAGTCTGAATATCAATTTGTATGAATTTCATCACACAATTCCAACCTTTTACTGTTACTTCATAAATTTTTGATATTTTTGGCTTCTCAGTTGATCCACTTTAGTCAATTTGCTCTGATACCAGTAGAAAGATCCTTGTTCTCTCCGCGCAACGAATTCTGGGGTGCTAGCAGCAGAAGTAGATTTTGTCTCGGGTACTAGGGAAAGAGTTCCCAGGCCCCCTAGCTAGATATTTATGCAAATTTAAAGCTAGTCACACCACTTACACACCCAATATGAAATTGTCTTTTTCACAGATTTAGCTGTCTTTAAAATAATCATTTAATGAAATCATAGTGTCACTGATCATAATTCTTCAAAATATCTCGTTGAATCCTAATTTCCAATCATTCCTTCATCGGTGTACCTATGGCATCATTGGCAACCAGAACGCTCACCACCTGTCCACGGAGGGGGGCCTTTTTGATAGTTCCTAGCTCATAGTACCCGACAATATATTCACTTATAAAAATCAAGATGGAATCTCCATTGAAGATCAGCAAGATCAACCAACAGATCCATATAAAAGAGCCATGGACTCATCCGTTGAGGACCAAGGTCTATCAACCAGATCCATGCCCGGTTTCAGAAAACAACTCTTACTCCTTGTTCCAATATCTTCCCCGACACACGTGTGGGTACCTTCGGCGACCTAGAGCCCGAGCACCGTATGGTCAGCACCCTCTAGGATCCTTTGCAGGTCACCTAGAGCTTCACTCATAGGCCGCTTCCATGGTCCCTCATCTAGCGTACCGGAAGCTCACCACTTAAATCGAACCGAAGTTGGTCAAGATCGCGGTCGACCTTACTTACGCGAGACGTCCTCCGTTGACTCTCTATTGTACCTTTATCGCCACGAACTCATTCACAAGACAGTCAAAATGCTTCCCCAACATTTTTGATATAAAACAGTCATTTAAAAACACGTAATAAATATAGATTCTATAACGAACTCACGTCTTTCCACATTGTTCCACATCAATCCACATTATTTAATCCACATTATTCAATCCACATTATTTAATCCACATCCATTTCATATGTATTCCCATTCTCATCCAATCACATCATTCTCCATCTCATCACATCTTTCCTCATTTATCCTCATTAGATCTCATCCACTCACATCTACCTCCACATCTCATCACATCACATTCATTCACATGTCATCCACTCACATCTACCTCCACATCTCATCACATCACATCTACCTCCATCTCATCACATCTTTCCTCATTTATCCTATCAGATCTCATCCACTCACATCTACCTCCACATCTCATCACATCACATTCATTCACATGTCATCCATTCATATCTACCCTGATCCACATCACATCCATTTCACCTCACATCTCATTCATTCACATCTATCCCGATTCACATCCCATCACATCTCATCACATCTATCCCATCACATCCCATCACATCTCATCACATCTATCCCGATTCACATCCCATCACATCTCATCCATTCACATCACATCTCATTCATTCACATCTATCCCCTTTCACATCACATATCATCCATTCACATCTATCCCAATTTACATCACATCTCATTTATTCACATCCCGATTCACATCACATCACATCTCATCCATTCACATCCCATATCATTCATTCACATCACATCTCATTCATTCACATCCTGATTTACATGACATCACATATCATTCATTCACATCCCGATTCACATATCATTCATTCACATCCCGATTCACATCACATCTCATTCACTTATATCTATCCATTTCACATCACATCACCTCCATCCATTCACATCCTATATTATTCATTCACATCCCGATTCACATGACATCACATCTCATTCATTCACATCCCGATTCACATCACATCTCATTCACTCACATCTATCCATTTCACATCATATCACCTCCATCCATTCACATCCATCACATCACATTCATTCATTCATATCCATCACATTTATTCTCATCACCATCCCATCACATACATTCTATCCACATTACATCACAGCTATCCACATCCTATCTCATTCATCCCATCACATACATTCTATCCACATTACATCACAGCTATCCACATCCTATCTCATTCATCCCATCCACATCATGTCTCATTCATACACATCTCATCTCATTCATCCACATCCATCCAATTTTTCACATGTATGACTACCCATATCTATCCATATACATTCATATCTATCACTTCACATCCATATATATTCATGTTGCATCACATCTCTTTACATCACATCACATTCTTTCACATACACATCCACATCCATTCTTTCACATACACATACACATCCATTCTTTCACATACATCCACATCCATTCTTTCACATACGTCCACATCCATTCTTTCACATACACATCTACATCAATTCTTTCACATACATCCACATCCATTTTCATCACATACACATCCACATCTATTTACTTCACATCTCATCCACATTCATTTTCATTACACCACATCCTATCATATCCCATTTACATCTTATCACATCTCATTTACATCTTATCAGATCCATTCACATCCTATCGCATCCCGTTTACATCTTATCACATCCATTCCACATCCTATTCCCATTTAGTAGCTTTTTCTACTTTGATACTACCGATAATGAGATCTCATTTCTGCCAATTGCTTAGCTTAGATAAAGATTCTTTTTCTCGACGACTATTTTCATATTCCTTCCCAATTCCTCAATTGAATTATATTTAATATTCTTCTTTTGAATAAAAGAATTCATGGGATTTACAAAAATCAATTCTATCTATATTTCCACTTTTGATGAATAATCATAAATTGAATTATACTAAAAATTCCTCTTCTTTCCATTTGATTTCATGGATCTCAAATACCATGGGAATTCCTCTTTTTGCATTGCATTCCAATGTCATGGGAATTCCTCTTTTATCATCATTTATTTCTGATAGATCATATAAATCTATCTAAAATTTATCTTTGAATTTAGATAAAATATCCAATAATTCCAATATGCTAGGAATTTCTCTTTTCCCATCTAAATGATTGAATTCCAAATGTCATAGGAATTCCTCTTTTACCATTTAAATATTTCTCATAGATAAAATAAATTTATCTAAAATTCATCTTTGAATTTAAATAAAATATGTTGGAATTAGGGTTGCAGGAAAGCACACAAAGCTTGGAGAAGAAGCAGCAAGAATGCACACAACACAAAGTGTATTAGATTGTGTCAATGTACAAAAGATAAGTTAGCCCTAGAAGGATGGGCGTATATACAAACCGGGGAAAAAACCTCCTAAAGAGGGAAAAAGTGCCCCGGCGGTCCTAAGTGTGTTCACACACATCACTGCCTATACATATATGGCAACAAATCCCCCCTGGGAGTGATGGTGTGAACGAGAGCTGGCACTCATGTATAGGGGAGTGCCATGCCCGAAGTAGATCAGTCCACAAAGGGGAGCAAGCCCAAAGCTTTGCGGAAAGCTTCGAACTTCTCACGAGGAAGCGCCTTTGTGAAAAGATCGACGAGGTTGTCCTGTGTTGGCACATAGGCCAAGCTAATCTCTCCTGCTGAGAGTCTCTCCCTGACATAGTGATAATGCACCTCAATGTGCTTTGTGCGAGCATGAAAAACTGGGTTTCTCGCAACTGCCAATGCACTCTGACTGTCAGTGAAGATAGAGGTGGTAGACTCCTGTCCAACACCCAAGTCAGCCACCATAAGCCGTCTGAGCCACACATACTCAACCGTAGCTGTGAAAGCTGCCCTGTACTCAGCTTCACAACTAGAAGTGGCCACAGTAGGTTGCTTCTTGCTCAACCAAGATATGCATGAGCTACCGACGAGCATGAAACAAAAACCACTTGTGGACACTCTTGTGTCATAGCAACCAGCCCAATCTGAATCTGAAAAAGCATGTAAATCTGGCGGCAACGATCCCCCCTTGGGATAAAACAACCCAAGATGTATGGTGCCACTCAAGTAGCGAAAGATGCGTTTAACTGCCTTCCAATGCTGAGACCCTGGGCTATGCATAAACCTGCTCACCTGTGAGACTACAAACTGAATGTCCGGCAAGTGATCTCCAGCATCATGAAGACTCAACTTCAAACCTATCTCCATTGGAGTAGCAATAGGCTTGCAGTCTTCAAGGCCAAATCTCTGCAACAATGTCTCAATATACTTTGTCTGACACAAAGCAATACCTCCATCACACTACTACTTATATTGTATCCCCAAGTAATGATGCAAATGCCCCAAATCTGACATCTCAAAAGAGGCATTCAAATCAGCCTTAAAATCAGCAATATGACTCTCATTTGGTCCTGTGAGCAGCATGTCATCGACATAGAGAGCAATGATTAGATGTACAACATCCACACATTTAACATACAAAGTGCTTTCTGTTGGACTATTCTGAAACCCATGTGCAGTCAAATATGCATGTATCTTTTCATACCAAGCTCGTGGAGCTTGCTTTAAACCATATAAAGCCTTTTTCAACCTGCACACTTTGTTTTCCTGCCCTCTTTGAACAAAACCACGAGGCTGCGATACATACACTTCCTCATGCAAATCTCCATTCAAGAACGCAGTCTTTATGTCCAACTGATGTACATTCCAACCATTATGAGCTGCCAATGCACAAATGCTATGAATGGTAGTCATACGACAAGTGGGAGCAAAGGTCTCATCAAAATCAATGCCCTTTTCTTGAGCATAACCCTTTGCAACAAGTCTAGCTTTATAGCGATCAACATTGCCATCTGGCTTTCGTTTCAACTTAAAAACCCACTTACATCCAATGGCCTTTTTACCAATAGGCAAATCACACAAAGACCATGTACCATTCTTGATTATAGCATCATATTCACTTTGCATTGCAGCCAACCAATTTTTTGAATTTTGTGCCTCATCAAATGAAAGAGGTTCTTCCTCTTCACACATAAATACTAGACATAGCCAAAGCATAACAATCTGATGCATAAGAGGCATTCTGAAAACCTGAATGAGTACGACTAGTCATAGGTGCATCAATCTTACTATCACGCAAGGTTTGCACCAGCCATTTAGGCATACCTCTAGCCTGCTCATTTTCAGCCCTATCCTCATGAATTACATCCTGTAAATCTGCATCAGAAATAGGCTGATCTATGATGTCGTTTGAAATCTGCGTAGGCTGAATATTTGCCTCGTTAGGACTTACATTTGAATTCTCACTTGTAAAGAGAGGCAACAACGTATCAAATACATCCCGTGAGCTCACACCTGTCTCTTTGGTACATGATAACAAGGGCTGCACAGCATCTTCCACAAAAACAACATCTCGACTAATCAAGATACGCTTTGACTGCGGATGATACAATCTGTAACCCTTGCTCTCAGCGCTGTAACCAACAAAAATGCATTTGACAGCCTTATCATCCAATTTTCTGCGTTGTTGCATAGGCACTAAAGCATAGGCCAAGCAACCAAAGACACGCAAGTGACCAATAGAAGGCTTCCTACCATGCCAAGCTTCGTATGGAGTAATAGACTGTAAGGCCTGTTGAGTACATATGCAGCACACATGACAGCCTCAAGCCAAAACGCATGTGGCAAAGCTTGGCTCTTGACCATACATCGTGCCATCTCCATAAGTGGCCTGTTCTTCCTCTCAGCAACACCATTTTGCTGAGGGGTATACGGCACTGTACATTGGTGTTTTATCCCACGACTAGCCAGAAATGCATCAAACTCTTTAGACATGTACTCCCCCCCTCGATCAGTACTACGGAGGGTGCCCACAGTACAATTGGATACATTTTCAACCATAAGAAAAAACTGTTTGAAGCACAAAAACACTTCGGACTTTGCCTTCAGTGGATATACCCATGCATGCCTTGAGTAATCATCAATGAAAGTCACGAAGTACAAGTGTTTACCAAATGATGGAGTTTGCATAGACCCACATACATCACTATGTACAAGCTGCAATTTGTGAGTGGCCCGCACAGAACCATCCTTTGGAAACGCAGAACGCTGCATTTTGCCCAAAATACAGCCTTCACAAACATGTTTCAATGGTACCTCAAGAGGGGGCAATGAAGCAACCATATCAAATTTCTGCAAACGCAGCAAACTAGCAAAGTTCAGATGACCAAAACGAGCATGCCATAGTTTTGCATCTGAAACTGCCTTTTCATCAGAAACTACATTTGCTGAATCTTCCACACACTTGTCATAAGAATTGAGCCTATATAGCCCACGAAACAAGGTGCCAGATGCAATAATCGTATCACCAGAAGTCAAATCATGAACAGTACATCTGTCATCCACAAATTTGATTACAAATCCAAGTCTAGCAAGCGCAGAGATAGACAATAGATTCTTCTTTATCCCTGGCACATACAAAGCATCTGAAAGTGTGAAAGCACTGCCATTTGCAGCAGTAAGCATAATTTTACCAACGCCCTTCACTGGGTAAGAAGCATTATTGGCACATGTGACAGTATTCCCATTAGGGACAGCCTCAAGAGAAGTGAACATATCACGATGCGAGGTAATGTGCTTTATAGCACCACTGTCAAAATACCATACATGAGAGTCAACAGAAACTACCAACAAACATGCATCATGTACAGAAACTGCCAAACATGCATCATCTACAGATGGGTTATACTGGCAATACACGCTAAACGCCCATTCTGTATCCTGCACAACATTTGCAGAATCTGCATTTGTAGAAGCATCCGCTATTGTGGCTGCATTTGACTCTTTCTTCTTTGCCTCTTTAGCCTTTAGCTTAGGGCAATTCTTAATGACATGATCATTTGTAGAAGCATCCGCTATTGTGGCTGCATTTAACTCTTTCTTCTTTGCCTCTTTAGCCTTTAGCTTAGGGCAATTCTTAATGACATGATCATTTGCCTTACAATAGTTGCACCTGGTCTTTTTCTTGCCTTTATCAAGAGCCTTCTCAGACTTATTGTTGCTACCTGTGGAAGGAGAAGAAGTTGCAGACCTACTAATAGGAGAAGAAACAGTGGAAGGGGCTGCCTTACCACTTCTTCTCTGCTGCTGCTGGGCAGCAATAAATGCTTGATCAACTGCACATTGCCTGGCCCTGTTTTGCGCCTGGACTGCGCTTCTTGCAAGAGCTTGTTGACTAAAGTATCATACTTGACAGCATCAGGTCTGTCCTCATTAAGAAGTCTCCATGTGGAAGCAAAAGTCTGATATGTCTCAGGTAAAGCATCAAGAACAGTCTGCATAAGAGAATGATCAGGAATAATCTCACCTGCAGAAATCAATTGTTCTTTGAGATCTTTAATCTCAGCAAGAAAAACATTCATGTCATCATCTTCTTGCATAATCTTCAATTCTAGCTCTTTACGCAGGTAAGGGATTTTTACCTCGTTACGACCTGCATACAAACCAGCTAGAATATCCTAAGCCTGTTTTGCTGTTTTAGCTGAACGAATATGTGGGGTGATGTTACGTTTGACAGAAAGTGCAATCAAGGCATGAGCCTGCGCATCTTTACCATCCCAACGAGCTTGTTCAGCAGTGGATAAAACAGCAGCAACAGTAGAGCTGCTAGAACCTGCAACATCCTCAACAGATCCTACATCCACAGAACCTGGACGTATATCCGTACCCTGCACAATGTTCCACACTTTTTTTGCAACCAAAACATGCTGCATCATGTATGCCCAAAGTGGGTAGTTGCTGTCTCCATCCGGTTTGTCTTCAGCAGACAACATGCAAAATACATCATTGCTGTTATCAGCCATGGCCACTGACTGAAACTGATACAAAAGCTACCTGTAATGAAGCAAAGACTGAACAGAAGACAACTTGTGCTATGTAGCACGGTCCACAATAGAACACGTATGCCTGTTTTGCAGAAAACTGCACTGTCAAAATTTCTGCAGGAAATGACACCTGTGCAGAACTTGAAATGCAAAAACGGAGCCCGAAACGACCTCAGATGCAAATTCTGAGAACGCGAAACCCTACGGGCTAATTTGCAGAGTATAGGGACCTGCAAGCGCTCGTGAAAACTCACCTCAATTGGAGAACATGAGTCGGAGGGTGCTGGCGGCGTAGCCCTGGGAGCCGATGCCTGCTCTGATACCAATTGTTGGAATTAGGGTTGCAGGAATGCACACAAAGCTTGGAGAAGAAGAAGCAAGAATGCACACAACACAAAGTGTATTAGATTGTGTCAATGTACAAAAGATAAGTTAGCCCTAGAAGGATGGGCGTATATACAAGCCAGGGGAAAAAACCTCCTAAAGAGGGAAAAAGTGCCCCGGCGGTCCTAAGTGTGTTCACACACATCACTGCCTATACATATATGGCAACAAAATATCCAATAATTCCAATATGCTAGGAATTTCTCTTTTTCCATCTAAATGATTGAATTCCAAATGTCATAGGAATTTCCCTTTTACCATTTAAATATTTCTCATAGATAAAATAAATTTATCTAAAATTCATCTTTGAATTTAAATAAAATATCCAATAATTTCAATGAGGAATAAATTAATTATTTATCTAAATATTTCTAACTCGATAGATTTCTTGAATTTTCTTTTTACAATTCGTGTGAATATAAAACGATAGAAATTTCTCTCTTAGAGTATTTAATTATTCATTTATCAAATACTCATAGAATTTAAACATAGAATTTAAGAGAATTCTAATTTAAACATAGAATTTAAGAGAATTCTAATTTTGATATAAAAATTATTTATGCATCTATTTATGCATAAAAATCAACTTCAATGGGAATAACACTTTTATAAAAAAATCCTTTTATGCATCTATTTATGCATAAAATCAATTTTAATAGGAATAACACTTTTAAAATAAAAAGAATTTCTTTATGCATAAAAATTAATTTTTATAAGAATAACACTTTTATAATAGAAAAAAATCCTTTATGCATCTTTCTATGCATAGAAATCAAATTTAATAAGAATAACACTTTTATAATTAAAAGAAAATTCCTTTATGCATCTTTCTAAAGCATAGAAATCAAATTTAATAAGAATAACACTTTTGTAATTGAAAAAATTCCTTTATGCATCTTTCTATGCATAGAAATCAAATTTAATAAGAATATGACTTTTATAATTAAAAAAATTTCCTTTGTGCATCTTTCTATGCATAGAAATCAAATTTAATAAGAATAACACTTTTGTAATAAAAAAAATTCCTTTATGCATCTTTCTATGCATAGAAATCAAATTTAATAAGAATAACACTTTTATAATTTAAAAAAAATCCTTTATGCATCTTTCTATGCATAGAAATCAAATTTAATAAGAATAACACTTTTGTAATTAAAAATTTTCCTTTTTGCATCTTTCTATGTATAGAAATCAAATTTAATAATTAATATCAATGATATCCATGCATATTCATAGGTGAATATGTACATGGAGTAATTAGAATATTTCATAACCTCCTTTGTATGTCTGACCATTTCTTATTTTTATCTTTCTTTACTTCACTTAATTAACCCAATTTAGAATTATAGAACTCTAATCTACATAATTTTCTAAATTCAAGAGTGTAAACAATAAGAAGAGTTTAATTAATCACTTAGTTAATCTTTCTAGGATTAAGAAAGGTTGGAAAGTAAAGAAGAGAAGGGGGTGGCCTTTTCATCAAAGGCATAGCATTTGAATTTAATTTAATCATTTGCAAAACATAAAAATCAAGCAAACCATAGATTTTTCATTAAAATTCATAAACAAAGTAAGAAAATTCGCTTACATGGAGCTTGTAAGCTCTCCTTTGGCTTGAGGGATTGAGGGTTCTACTATTGTTTGAAGCAATAGTGGCCACCAATTCACTTTGGAGAGGATTAGGCCAAAAATAATTGAATTATTAAAAAAATTCAATGTAGATGGCTGAGGATAGGAGTAGAGTAGCAGTGCATAAACACCATTAAGCTTTTACAAAGAGGGAGGCTTCTATTTATAGAAAAAATTGAGCCTCTAACCAAGCAAACTGATTCTAGAATTTTCTAGATCAGCTTGGTCAATTTTTGACCATTTTTGGGTCAGTTCAGCTTACTTTTTGGATCTAGTTTTGAAATAGGAGAGAGGAGAGATGAAAATATCTTATTATTTTTTAGTTTAAAACTCCTCCACACATGTGAAATAGACGCCTCCTTGAAGAGTCCCCTTCTCCTTACCAAGGTGTCAAAAATGTATCATTATATCCAAAATATCTCATTTTTTTAGTAATATTCATAGTTTTTTTACTAATAAACCTTGTACTCAGTCAACTCTTTATCTTATGTGGGCATTTACTCATTTTTGGGTATTTTTCTTTTATAAATTGGATTCATCTCCTCCCCACACTTGGGTTGATCCTATTAGCCCCCATAGAAACCTTAATTGGACCATAATCCAAAAATTTCTGAAAATCTAGACCCTTAGGCTAAGGTCCTTTACACCTATTTTCAATTAATTCCAATTGCACATTGGAAAGTTCTTTTTGAATTTTTGTTTCAAGGGAAACCATTTTAGACACTAGGAGGATTTTTATATCCAAAAATATCTCAATTTTGGATTACCTCCCTCTAGACATTTTCTCTCTCTAAGCCAAAACAGGGTAAAACAGGATCTTTCTTTTATTTCAGAGAGGGGAATAATTATAAGATCAGAAGGGGAGGTTCTTACACCTGTCCACCTCAAAAGCTGGAGGGAGGAATTTTACACATAGACTATGGGAGACATTCAGCCCGGTTGCAAGAATGGAAACCGTATGAGCTATCATTGCTATGGCTACAGTGAAGGGTTGGTTTTTACATCAAATGGATGTAAAGAATGCTTTCTTGCATGGTGATTTGCAAGAAGAAGTGTACATGATGCATCCGCTAGGTTATGAGAGTGATGCACATCCAGATTTTGTGTGCAAGTTACACGAAGCCTTGTATGGCTTGAACCAGGCACCCAGAGCATGGTCAAACAAGATTGGGGAGTATCTTGTTACCATTGGATTTTAGATATCCAATGTAGATTTTTCACTATATGTGAAAAAGACAGATAGAGGGATCATGCTATTAGTCATCTATGTGGATGACTTGATTATCACTGGTGAAAGTGATGCAGACATACATGATGTCAGGATGCTTTTGAAGCAAAAGTTTGAGATGAAGGATTTGGGTGAGCTGCGGTATTTCTTGGGCATATAGGTGGTGAGATCACCTCATGGCATTTTGCTATTGCAAAGGCAGTATGGCTTGGACATGTTGTCCAAGTATGGTATGGCAGGCTGTAATCCTATTTCAGTGCCATTAGAGCAGAACACAAAGCTTTTCGCCCGCAGATATAGGTGAGCTTTTGGAGGACCCACTACAGATAGTGGGTAGTTTGATCTACATGACCATTACAAGGCCAGACTTGAGTTATGTTGTTGGACTTGAGTCAGTTTATGCAGGCCCCTAGGAAGCCACACTTGGATGCGGCTAGACGGATCCTCACGTACATAAAGTCCACAGTTGATTATGGACTTTTCTTGAGGCTAGTGCAAAGATACAGTTGCATGGGTACACAGATGCTAATTTGGCTAGTAGTATTGCAGACATGAGATCTACCAGTGGTTTAATGTTCTCATTTGGGTGTGTTGCTGTGAGTTGGAGCAGTAAGAAGCAACCAACAGTTTTCTTATGTTAAGTATAGAGGCAGAGTACAAGGGTGCTGCTATGGCAGCTTGTGAGGTAGCTTGGTTTCAAAAGCTACTTGGTGACATGGAAGAGCCCGTGGATAGGGCAGTTGTCATATATTGTGACAACATGAGAAGCATACAGTTGGCCAGTAACCGAGTATATCATGCTAGAATGAATCACATTGAGGTGCATTAACACTTTGTGAGGGAGAAGGTTCTAGCACAGGAGATGTAGATCTGACAGATGTCAGCAATGTCAGCACAGAGGATCAGGTGACTAATATCTTCACGAAGGCATTGGGCACAGAGAAGCTCCACAAGTTTAGGAACTTACTTGGAGTGCAGTGTGTGGAGTTGAGCTCCAGGGGAAGTGTTGAGATATCGAGCTCAACTAGTGCTATGGGCGGACATTAATGACCCGCCTAGGTGATAGCTTCCACATCTACACCACTGGCATGGTTGGTGAGATTATGGGTGATATGCGGCCGATGGGATGACAGGCTGTGTGACAGTCATTTTGGATTACTAGAGACTGGCATAGTTATAGCGCCAGCTCATTTAGTCGGATTCACATTATGGACCTTGTATGTTGTAGTAGTTGAGTACTAACCCATATAGTGTGTACTCTTATCTTTATGTTGGTTGAGTAGAGAAGAAGAAGATAGAAGAAAATTCAGCTATCCATCTCTCTCTTGTGTCTTGCTCTCTCTTGTGTGTGTGTGCTTGTGTGTGTGTGTGTGTGTTTTCTTGCTAGGCTTTGAAGCTCTCCCTATCCCCCACATTCTCTTTGGCACGTGATCCAACAAAAGAAGAGTATAACTATGGATATAGAGCCCCCCGTCCACAATTGTAGACTTGGATGCATACGCAAGGTGTATGCTTGAAGAACAAGTCCATTTTGGGGACTCAAGGTAATGAGGTAAGTAGTTGCTAAGCCCTTCTCTTATCTATATAATTCTCTTTTATTGTTTTATACTTACCTAACTCTTTTTTGCATGTATGTAGGATGAAGAAGAAGAGGAAGAGGGAGATCCGGACTACGATTGTGAAGTGACTAAAGCAAATGAAGACAAAGATGAAGACAAGCTAGAGGAATTTGTTGAAGATTCTAATTATCCTCCTCTTCCTTGATTTTTTTGTATGTATATGGCCAAAGGTGTTACCAAACGATGAGAATTATAATATATATTGTGTTCACTTGCATTCTTCCTAGTTTTAATTTCTTTTTCAAGTTTCTATCTATATTAAAAAAGTATCTGAATCAATAAAAAATTTGGAGAGTCCTGTGGTGACTCCCCACTCTGCCCATATGTTTTTTCCATAGAATGTGATCACTGAGCAATGATCCCGTGTGGCAGCGAAAATACCAGTGTGTCTAGTATCGAAATAGGCTGACATCTCTGTACCGTTGTAGTTATAAAAGCACTGCTATTTTCGTTGCTAGACTCTCATTTTGTTGTAGTGGGAGAGGCTCCATGCTAGAGAGTTTGACTTGACTTACCTATCTACACAGGCCAATGTAGCAGATGGATTCACCAAGCCTCTTTCGAGAGAGAAGTTAGAAGCTTTTCTCAAAGCTTCATATCTACTACAGTGATCTGCTACTACTACCCCTCAGGAGTAACGTAAATCAAAAGTAAAATTTAGGGCCAACTTCCTTCCACTTCTCAGAGTAGACTAGGAGTGCCAAACATCATAAAGAGCCAAGCTCCTCTAACTATCAATCCAAGGAATGAGCTCAAATCCTACAAGTAATACTCTTTGGTCCACTAACTAAAAACGAGTTGGGGGAATAAGAGTCTAGAGTCGGGCAGTTGAGCCATGAAATGAGCTTGAGATTAAGTCTGAGAGCTTCAATTATATTTCTCTTGTGCTGAAAGTTAAGAAATAGGCATTTAATCAAAGATGCAAACACTACCAAGTATGCTAATGAGACTATTTGTGGTGATTAAATGTGGGCTACTAAGCCTTATTATGCATGAAATTGACAAGCAAAACATAATAAAAAACTTTAAAAGAAATGGGAGCTATGCTCAACCAAATGAAGGGGTTTTTATTTCTACATGCTAAAATTAACTTAATGTCTCAAATACACACATTTACACACTTACCACATCTAAATTTGGGTATTTTGCAACCCCTAGAGCGGTTTAGACTCCTCAAACTACTACAAACTCCTCTAGCTTAGGTGATCTACTATTCTATCCATGACAATGGTGCCAATGGAGAGTCACATAGAAATAGTGGGTATTCCACCCTTTCTCTAGTCTCATCAAGACCAAGGGAGAAATAGCGGAAGATTACTGGCTAGGACATGGAAACATCCCACATTGATAATGAGAGAGTCAAAGTAGATAGAATGAGGGTATGATGGTGACTAATAACACACTCTCTATGAAGATGAAGAGATGAACCATTGACTGGTTCACTCTCCTTTGCTAATCTAGTTTGAATCACAACAACTAATCAATCAAGCAAGTGCAACCAATGGGAATAATCTAGCAAGCAAGCAACTAATCAATCAATCAAGCAAGCATGCAAGTGAAACCAATGGAATCTAGCATGTACACACTCAAGCACTCTACATTTGCGAGCACACACAAGCTAGATTAAGAAGGCACACATACACTAACAAACTTGATTAAGAGTAATCAAAAGAAAAGAAAGAAACATGACACAAATCATGGAGGAAATCATCATCTTCATTTGTAATGGCAAAGTTGCAAGAGAGGGGGTGTGTTAGAGAATCCCAAGAGAATGGAGAGCTCTCAATAAATCACCTTGTGTAGATGGATGGATCTTGGAGAGAAGAGGTAGCTAAGCTCTTCCATAAACCACATTAGCATTTGCTCCAAAAGTTACTCAGCCTTGCCCTAGCTTTAGTTTTTATACTTATAAGTGACCATCCAAAAGCTGAATGGGCGGCCAAAACTGCTTGGGTTTAATCTAGCCTTATACTTTAGAGCTAGGAGCTTGTGCATACAAGTTGGAACTCTCATTGAGCCCAATTTCATAAGCTTTTCAATATTGCAAGGCTTGAAGGCGAAAAATTACATACATTTGCTAAAATGTCACCAAAAATAGTGAAGGCTAAGTATGGGGACCAAACACTATCTATAGAGAGGAGTAAATGAAATTGAAAAGTGACCTTTTCATATGTGTGTGTGTGTGTGTGTGTGTGTGTGTGTGTGTGTGTGTGTGTGTGTGTGTGTGTGCTTGGGGAAAATTTTGAGGTAAAAGATTTGTCAAATGGGAAAAAAAGATTTTACTAGTTTTAATGGGCTCCCCATAGTGGCAAGATTGATGATGTGGCAAGGGGCCCAAAAACTTCGGAGCCCACTTGCTAGAGAGAGAATCTAGAGAGAGAGGGACCCTTTACTACTTTTTTGCCCAAAACTAGGTAAGTAGGGGGGGTGGAAAAGCTATGAAGAGGCCTAAAACTTGGCCTCTTTATTGCCCTCATCTCATTAAGCCTCAACAATATTAGCCTTAATTCCTTAAAATTAGGAATCCTTATAGGGCTCTTTTTATATTAAAATATCCTCTAATGTAAACTATGTCATGATTTCCTTTCAAGATTAAGAAAATTTTTTGATAAAACCTTAAGCAATTTAGGCTATTCAAAGTTAAAGAGCAACAAGTAAAACTTAACTAAGATATATTAGCCTACCTTCATTTAGTTTTATGGTGGTGACCCAAAAATCTTTATCTCCAACATGCTCCTCATTGTTTTGGAATTTATTTGTGCATGAGAAGCTTCTAAACAATCTATAAGGGGAGTTGTACCCACCAATGATTGATCTAATAAGACCACATTAGAGAGTATGGAAAAATCTCAATTCCCATTTTGTAAGATTAAAAAATGTGGGGCATGGTAAACCCTTTTAAGATTTTATCAAAACCCTCTCATGTGGTATATCATTGGAAAGCTCTTGAAGAGTAGGTTCTAAATCCACATTCTCCTATAATTTTGGAATTGGTATGATCAAGATACACTAAAAAGTAGATTGAAATGTAAATTCCCAAAGTAATGGGATTTTCCCAAATTCCCTAATATGATCTTAAATGTGGAAATAAATTAGGGGGAGTTATTTGAGTGAGATTTATTGAGAAAATGGGCTTAAATTTATATATATATATATATATATACACATTGGTTGGGGGTAGAGTTTTTGCTAAAATAATGGCCGAAATGAAAAATTAAAAAAATTCACTAGTTTTGGACTCCTCCATGGCTACAAATTTGATGAGGTGGCAAGGAGGGGAAGATTTACCTTATTTAAAATTCAAAGATTCAAGGGGATCCTAGAGGTGATAAGGTTCAATTATGATGACCCAAAAAGGTTGTCTTTATGTGATAAGAGAGGGGAGAGAGAATGTTTGAAACTTGAAAAACTAAATAAGTAGGAATGCTTATTTGTTAAAGCCTTAGGGAGCCTTTTTGAATGGTTAGTGTAAGAAAATAAGAAAGAAAAACCCTTCTTCATATGTATATTATTTGGGGGTAAAGTGTTTAGCATAATATTCACAAAATATAAAACAAATCCAAAATTTATTTTTTTGAGTCTCCTTAAATTCGAGAATTTTTGGATGTAATAAGTAGGTGGTTAGGACAAGATCTTAAAAGATCCACATGCTTTGAAGTTGTGAATCAATGGCTATGCTTTTTTTGATGGGGAAAAAAGCGTTGGTCTCTATGAACCAAGTGCAAGTTCCTCCTTTGATTTGGCCATGTGACCCACGGGTTTGGTCAGAATACAAAGGATAGACTTCAAGGCTCTTGACTACATTAGGAAATTTTCCCAGAGAGGTCGCCTATGCTTTTTGGGCGAGGGAATTTTTTTTCCCGGGTTCAGTTTTGGAAGAACCGAGGGATTACTGTCTTGTCCGGACATTCATGGGGTGAGGCCCCGAGTGGTAAGATCTGCCCTGCATGTGAGATTTCTACTTCCGCTGCTGCTAGCACTCTAGAGTTCGATGCACAGAGAGGGAAAGGATCTCACAGTGGTAGCAGATGGAGACTTAAAGGCTACTGCCATAGCGTGGTTCATGAGTGTGAAACTCATTCTCTCTAGCCTTCTTCCCTTCACAATGTGGCACTCGTCTAACTTTAGCATGAAGGAGACCTTGGAACCTAAAAACACAAAAATCAAACAGAATGTTAAGTCCTTCCCTGCTGTAAATAAGCACAGACCTAATGCATACAAGGTTACTTGTTGTGATAATTACATCCAGAAGGCAACCCATAGAATAATATCATTGCCTTTTGTAGCTTTCACATTTCAACAAAAATGTTGTTGAACTCATTGAATTCGAATGAAACATTACCATCCGCAATCTTCTTCTTTCCCCATGTTGCAATGGTAAAAAGTGTATCATTGATGTGGTAGTAATCCCCAATCGTGCATTTTACATCTTCATCATTGCTTACTCCCTTTGATAGACGAACCCTCTTTGGTGGTGGGAAAAGGTTGTGAGTGATACCTTTCTTATAAAGGGTGTCTCCTAGAGCAATTGATGAAGAGCCTTGTAGCCCTTCATGCTAATGCCTACCTCATTGCATGCATTTACAACATCAACACTGTTGATACTTTGGGAAACCTCTTGTATGATTTTATTGGAAACAGCCATACGTATCTTCTTGCAACAACGGGAATCCCTAATCATTTTAAGCACATGCTCCCTCGTTGTGAAAGAGCGCAAGACCTCATTACAATCCTCGGTTTAATCAGAACCTATGGCATCTTGAAGGAATACTCTAAAAACCAACAAAATTACATTGACATTACACATTTGCACACTTGATTCACATTGGCATTAAGTGCAGTTTTGTGGTCTAATACCCAAGTTTCAACTGGTAATTACTCATCACTCGGGTATTGGTTTTCTAAAATTGATCATATGGCTAGGAAGCTCTTTATATGCTCTTTCCACTCATGTAACTAATTTCTTAATCCTTTACTTCATTGATGATCAGAATTTCTCCCAAAGTTGCTAACTTTTAGGCGAATTTTGGCAGTTTTATAGTCTTGTAGTAAAATGCTCATAATGTTTTGCTCGGTTGCCCGTTTTTGAAAGTTTTTATATAGGCACGAAGCTCTCTTCAAGCTCTACGTACTTATGTAATCCTCTTTTGTACACAGTATTTATGGATTTAAAACTGTAATTCTCTGTGTATCTCTATTTTTATAGATCTTTGACCATTATTTCTTCTTAATAATGATTAATTCCTCTTAATCTCTTATCAAAAAGCAAATCCCATGTATCTTATCCTCTTGTAAGTGATTGCTATATTCTTTTACTTTAAGATGTTCCGTCCAAATCTCCCAATTCGAACGGATGAACCTTACCAACATTCCCCGTATGTTTCCGTTCACATAAGCCTGAGTCGGAAGATTTTCTTCCAACAAAGAATTGCCCTCTTGTTTGGAGCTGCAAGACTAGCAGAAATTCTTGCTTCTCCTCCTGAGCCTTTCATCTTTCCTTCCATGAATTATGATCTCACCTTTGATGTGTTTATCTTTATCTTAACCTAGGGAGAGAAAGGGAGGTGAGGAGGCTGTGAGGTTTCATACAAGTGTGTTTTGATTCTAAGAAGTGACCGAAGTCAAAACCCCAACTTTGTGTCACATCTTTTGGTGGAGGGCAGGCAAGTTTTACTTAGGATTATTCTATTTTAACCTCAAGGTCCCGCATGATTAAAGAAAAGTTATTTTGAAATAAGTAAACTTTCCTTGTTGCTACTCATCTTTTGGTGCAAGATGTTCATTCGGGTGTTCCAAGGATCAAAAAGAGAAGACCCGGGGAGTTATCTCCGAGAGTTTAACCGAGCATGCCGCTTGACGGGTTGGTCTATGAGGGAGAGGGCAAAAATACTTCCAGATTTCTCGGAGGGTGTAGCCTTAGCTTGGCATAAGGCTTTGCCAGAGGAGTCCAAGAATGATTGGGAAAGGTTGACCAAAGCAATGAAGGAGAGATTTGGGATAGTGGAGTCACCAAATGCTTTACTATTGCAAACAGATCAAATTTTCCAAAAGAAAGGAGAGTCAGAATCTGCCTTTTCAATGAGGTATGTTCATCAAATATCAACAAGCTACTTTACATGTTATTGCTTCTTCTTTTTCACCTTCTATGGGAGATTCAAAGAGTTCTTTAGCAATGGAGCGCCTTAAGATGAGCAAGTTTATCATGACTTTGGATCCCCCCTTGCATGGATAGCAAAGATTTCACTAATTTTAAAGAGGCTCTTCATATTGCTTTGAAGAAGGAGGCCACTCTTCATATTGAGCCCACATTCCAATCTTCTCCGAGTATGCCGACCCCACCACGAGTAGAGATAGCCTCAACATCTTAGGTGTACAAGCTCCATCCTTGGATCATAACATTGCACAACTTATGGTAGAATTTGCTGATTTGAAGTTACGCTTAGTCAACACAAGGCCACCTAGGGTTCCACGAGTTGAGGATAAACCTAGGGATAGAAGTAGTGTCACATGCTATGAATGTCAAGAGAAGGGGCACTATCGCATTGAGTATCCAAAATTGAGGAAAAGAGAGGATAAAAGTTTAGCACTTTTAGAGGAAACATGCTCAGAAGAAGAAGAGAAGACATTGATGCCATTAATGGCAAAAAGGGGTCATAAAACTAGGAGCCAAGAAGAAGAAGAACAAGAAGATAAATCTAAAGAAGAGGAGAAAAATAAGAAGAAGAAGAAGTCGTCTAGGAGAAAAATTAGACAATCTGACTTTCCTCTTGGACAAGGATCTCTTAGTTATTACCTCTTAATAGATCTTAGGGAGAAAATAGCACAAATCACATTTGGGCAGCTTTTGGCACTCTCTCCAAAGCTCAAAAAGGAATGGGGTAAGCTGGCTAGCACAAGGGAATCTAAGAAAAAGAAGAAGAGGGATAATGGGACTCCTATGGCTCAAAAGGTAGATATTGATGTAGAAGATGATGTGCCTGTGAGATTGATGTGCCTGTGAGATTGATGTCATCATTGAGGGGCAAACAATTTCTAATGCATACATTGATGGAGGTGCGTCAATCAATGTCATGAGTGAAAAAACAATGAAAGATGTCGATTTAAAGTTTTCTACTAACTCTCCCTATCGCATCAAACTTTCAGATAATACTAGGGTGAAAACCTTAGAAATTGTCAAGAATTTGGGAGTGCATGTATGTGGTATTTCTGTGCCTACAACTTTCCAAGTCATTCCTACAAAGCCTGATGCTAGGGCTTACCCATTGATATTGGGTAGGCCATGGCTTCGCCAAGTGAAGGAAATTCAAAAGTGGGAGACAGGTGATCTTATTCTACAAGAAGGTGAGAATAAGAAGGTCCACTACAACATCAAGAGTCGTCAGTGGGGTAAGAGGTGAACCTTCAACTTTCAAAAGTTCAGAGTCAAAGTCATCCGATGAAGAGGAGACAAGTGGTAGCTTCGAGGATTCCATCTCAGAAGTGGAGGTTGAGGGAGTTGCATTTGGTCTTTCTCTAGGAAGGGATCGAGGGGATGCTGAAGACAATGGAGCCTTGGAAGGGGAAGCTTCTTCAACCACGTTCAAGCAAGGAGATGTGGACCTCACTAGTCTTCACCCCAACAGAATGAACTTCTTCTTGATGAGTTCATAGCAGGTACTGAAAGGGAGAATTACTTAAAAATGTTGGATGGATTTCCTAACCTTTTTGCAAACAGCTACTCACAAGTACGCCAAGTTACCCTAGTAGAGCACAAGATTGATTTCAAGCCCCAAAGTAAGCCAGTGGTACAGCGGCTAAGGTGTTTGGGAGTAGTGCAAGTGGAGGTGCTTAAGAATGAGGTAACTAATTTGCTTGAAGCTGGATTTATTTTTCTAGTAGAGAATTCAGAGTAGATTTCCCCAATTGTAGTCACTCCCAAAAAGGGTGGAAAATGGCGTGTGTGTGTGTGTGTGGACTTTTGCCCTCTGAATGCATGCACAAAGAGGGATTATTATCCTCTACCCTTTCAGGATGAGATTTTGGATCAAGTTGCAGGTCATGAGTTGTATTCAGTGTGTGATGGATACTCTAGATACTTTCAAATCTGGATTTGTGAAGAAGATTAAAGGAAAACCTCATTTATCACCCCTTGGGGAGTGTATGCCTATAGGGTGATGCCATTTGGCTTAGCCAATGCACTAGTAACTTTTCAACTCTTCATGAGTCAGGTATTTGCACCTTACTTGGGAAAGTTTATAAGGGTCTTTTTGGATGATTTTTTGCATTTATTCAAGCTACATGGATCACTTGGAAAGTTGAGGTTGGCCTTACAAAGTATTGATGCAAAAGGGTGTCTTAATCCTGGAAAATGCCGCTTGGCACAAAGGAAGGTGGTTCTCTTGGGACATGTTATCTCAGAAGAAGGCATAGAGATGGATCCTGAGAAGGTGCAGGCAATTGTGGCCCTCCCACCACCTACCAATGTAAGGGAGGTAAGGAGGATTTTGGGTAAAACAAAGTATTGCCAACGCTTTGTTGACATGTTCTCTGAGAAGATGTATCGTATAAATCTGTTGACAAAGAAGAATGTTTCTTTCCAATGGGGGCCCAATCAAATTCAATCTTTTTGTTTGCTCAAGGAATGCATGAGTCAGTCCAATTGTGTAGCCTCCTAGGTGGGGGGATGACTTTTATGTGAACCCAAGTGTCTCATCACATTCGGTGGGTGCTATACTCCTACAAAAGGGAGAGCAAGGGCGTATACAACCAGTGTATTATGCAAGCCGACAACTCACTGATGCCGAGGAGAGGTATGGTGAAATGGAGAAAGGTGGTTTGTCTCTTGTTTTTGCACTAAAGAAGTTCAGGTCATACTTGTTACCTCGCCCTTTTTTCTTCCTCGCATCTCAACCTTCTTTACAATTCTTGGTCCGCAAACCCAATCCTGCAGGAGGGAAGTTTACAAAGTGGATTTGTGAGCTTCAAGAATTCTCTTTCACTTTTATTACAGAAAACACCACTAGGGCCTCTCTTGCAAATTTGCTTACAAGGAAGGAAGAAGTATATGAAGATTTGGAGACACCACCAACTGCTTTCACTATGCATTTTAATGGAGCCTTTAGCCCTTCCGAGCAATGTGGGGCTGGGGGGATAGTTTTATTTGATCTAAAAGGAAAAGAGGTATGTGCCAAGGGTAGGGAATTTCCAAGGGCTATATCAAATAATGTGGCTGAGTACAATGCATTAATTTGGGGATTAGAAGATTGCATAAAAGATGGAATTAAAGAGGTAGAGGTTAAAGGGCTATATCAAATAATGTGGCTGAGTACAATGCATTAATTTGGGGATTAGAAGATTGCATAAAAGATGGAATTAAAGAGGTAGAGGTTAAAGGGGATTTGCAATTGGTCATCCGACAAATGAAAGGATTTGTCGGATTAGAAGATTGCATAAAAGATGGAATTAAAGAGGTAGAGGTTAAAGGGGATTTGCAATTGGTCATCCGACAAATGAAAGGAGAATATAAGGCAAGAAGTCCTAATCTCCATGAATTGTATAAAAGGGCAATGGAGTTAAAAGAAGCTTTTGAGTTTTGTAAATTTGTGCATGTTAACAGGAAGGATAATCAAAAGGCTGATGAATTGGCTACTAAAACTTTGGCTTCTTTCAAAGTAGCTATTCTTGCATTAATGGATATAGGTTGGCCTGAGCTCCAAGATGTTCAACACTATTTAGATACAGAATACTTCCCTCCTGGATTGAATCCTCAACAGAAGCAAAGGCTTACAAGGAAAGCTCATCCTTACACAATTCTAGGGGATGTTCTTTACAAGCAAGGTAAGGATAAGATTCTTAGGAGGGTAGTGAGCCTAGAAGAATCTAAAAGGATTATGGAATTATGTCATGAATGTTCAGGTCACTTTGCCTCACTGTCAGCAGAGCGAACCTAGTTGACGTTATCATCTTTGGCACAGTGAAGTTGACTTTTTTTCCTACATGCTTAGCCCTCATATCCTATAAATCCCTCCCTTCATTTGAGGTGAACACTAGTCCTTGTTGTGTATAGCAACCCCGCCTCCCAAACACTAGTCCTTGTTGTGTATAGCAACCCCGCCTCCCAAACACAACAAGGACTGGAGAGTGTTTGGGAGGCGCCCTCCTAGGACAATTGATCGTGATGAGGATGCTACTGAACCTCAAATAGCGGTAGCTATAAATGTACCCCAAGGAAGTGATGGGCTAGGCCGTCTTCCCGTAGCCACAAATATTGGATCTCCATTTCGTCGTGTAAGTGGACCAATCCTGAAGGTTTTGATTAAGGAAAGAGAATTGTCTGATACATTTTATTTGGAAAAAGTTTCTTATGAAAATAGAGAAAGGATATTTCTCTCATGTGAATATGTTTGTTGCATGATTTTGCTATACGTGAAATGTGGATGCAAGATTTTGGCAAGACTGGTAACATGCTTTAAAGTTATTGTAAAATTAAATCAAGGGACATGTTCTCTTATGAATAACCATTCCAAAGTGATCGGTTTGGGAAAATTGGGTATTCCCCCACCTAGGAGGGCAACCAACTCTTGAGTATTATGGAGTTGGGGCAACTGCTTATGATGGTTACACAAAGCAGGGTGAGGGTCCCTTCCAGGGCTGTAAACCTGAGCTTAATAGGTTTCATGTTTAGAATAGGTGAGTGAGGGGATATTTTACCTTACTAATTTATGATAACTCGCCACGATGGCTTCAATGCCTAGATTGTATGATGTAACTCAGTGTGCTGAGGGATGTTTTTTTCTAGATTGTGTTGTAATCCAATTTTATGATTATATATGTTTTGATTTTAAAGTGATTTGTTGGCATTAAGGGATAAAGGAACCCGTGAAAGAAATTAAATCAAAGAATTTTGTTACGTGATGCATCTGTACTAATAAATGTGCTTAGTAATTAAAAACCTCATAGTTGACCGTATCCTAAATCTGGAAAGTGGGTAGTAGGGTGAACCCAATTAGTTGGGTGGTAGGGTGAACCCAATTAGTTGGGTGGTAGGGTGAACCCAATTAGTTGGGTACTTTCCAAAGAAGAAAAATATAAATAAATATTAGGTAAGACTCCCAAGACCATAAATGTACTTGCATATCGGATAGTCAAGAATTGTCTCCCGATTAGGGGATCTTCATAAGAAATCTTGGGGTATTACTTGCTAGTGAGATTCCTCCCTACCACGAAGGATTGAAGGATTCTGGAGGTATCTTACAACTCATTAGGTCCACCCATACGTGCGAGATTCTGAGGTTGGGGGTCCTACATAATATGTCAAGGACTTCTAGTCTCTTGTAAGGAAACACCTGACTCATCAGGTCCACCCAACCACCTACTTCCCAGTGACTAGAACCGTTCATCTACGAGGTTTACCTAAATTACTAGGCACATTGTTTCACTGATGCAAGTTACAACATGATTCATTTATTTATCCTTGTGCACAGGTTCCTTTATCCCTTAATGAATAAATTCTTTTCCAATCAAGTCAGCCTACACATAGAAATAAATTCATCATAAGAACAACTGTAATTTCAAATCCTCAGTGTCCCGAGTTTCATCCATCTCTCTAATCCCTCGCCTTACTAAGTCATAAAGAAATCTAGAGCTTACAACCATTGTGGCAAAAAATCACTCGCATAGTAGAATAACAAGTGTCCCCTTCACCCTCTTCTTGTTATGGAACACCTTTCTATCTCAGGCTTATGACTACTAGAAAGAACCCTCTTCTTGTTATGGAACACCTTTCTATCTCAGGCTTATAACTACTAGAAAGAACCCTCGCCCCTCCCTTTGGTGGATTACCCAACGAAGGCAGTTGCCCCAATCTCTATTCCAAGTATTTTTAGAGTCGGTTGCCTCGAGTGGGGAGTACCTAATTGCGACTAAACCGATCACTAAACAAATCGCATTGAAATGGTTTCCCCAAACTAATCTTGTCGAAATCGTCAACCTAGGGGAAGTCCCTAGTTCAAAAATTCATCATCACATCATTATTCACACTTTGAGACCATTCTTGTCACCAAATAAATATCTTCATATAAGAAAATCACATTTCTATAAGAATAACATTCACTTCTATAATAAACAATCCTAATTCTTATCAATGGATAACAATCAAGATATTGTCCGAGTACTCAAGAGAACAATTGCATTCCCAAGCCAAATCCTAGGCCTTGGGAAATCACATAGGCCTTGGTATAAATTTATTGTTTAACTGGAATCAAGTTCTAGCAACAGGTGATGGCCAAAGGGATAATTTAGTCACAACCCCAAAAGACTAACAAGGACAAAAACCTCATTTTATATCATTTCATCAATCAACTTAGATCCTCACTTTTCAAAAACAAAATCAATTTACTATGATCTCAAGTAGTGAACTAAAAAGTTTTTGATATTAGGGCCAAAAATGCCTTAAAAAGGGCCCTTTACTAATCTCGTGATTAATAAAAGAGCCAAAGAGAGTGTGCCATGTGCACAAGAATATGGTATTCTTGTCTCCTTGGAGGTAGTAAAGTCCATTTCGAGATTTTTTCCTCTAATTTAGTCGAAATCTCCAAATTCTGATGGATTGTGGTTGTCCCTACTAGGATCCGTTATACTACTGAGACAAAAGCTGTCAAGATGGCATGTAGTTAATGCTGAAATTTTTGAAGTTTGTACAAACTACCTCCAATATTCCTTTCACCGCCCATACCATTTTCATTCTTCTTCTCAATGTCTAGAAGCTCTCATCTTCTAGCTCTCTCTCATCTCTTTTTTGACCTCACTGAGCTTCATTGCATCTTATAGCTCTCTCTCATCTCTTTTTCGACCTCACTGAGTTCCATTGTCTCATTCTCTTGCTTCTATTCTATATGGAATCCACAAGAACTCCTTCTCGTTCAATAAACTCTTGTCATATACAACAAAAGGGATCATGGAACTTGGGAGCCCGAGAGTTTCATTGGTAAACAACTGGGTTACTATGTTGCCCTCATACAAGGGATCTCACAAGGTGAAGAAAACAAAAAGAGAGGATACAAAATACCATTGGAAGGGATGCATTACTGCTTTCAAAGTTACATCTGAAGGCTAGTTTGCTCAAGTCCAACATGTTTACATGGCAAGGGATATGTACTTACCTCCAACTCAACATATTCCAATACAAGCACATTGTAAGTTATAGTTCAATTTTGCAAATATGTTTTTTCTTTTAATACAAGTTTTAACTTCAGATATCTTTCCCTCAACAAGTTTTGAGTGGCAGCTTGTGGAGAGCTTCAGTGGTACTTTCCAAGCCATTCACAAAGAATTTGCAAAGCTCATGTATGGTGACCAAAATGTGGCTTTTTTTAGTAAGGGTAATCTTTTTGTATACTACGCATAGTACGCTCTTCAAAACCAGGTGTGTATGGAGAAATTGAGGATTTAGCAATGCCAAGCCTTTCTTCTCTTAATTGGGACATTCCAGAAGAAGCGACGGTGCAGAGCTTCAAACATAAAATATCCCAGGATATTCAAAAGGCCATGACTCCGGGAAGGATCTCAAGGAGGACATGGTTATCATGGTTCGTGCCTCTGCATGTCTTTGTAGCTTGCTTTAAAGACGCAGAGTTACAGAGGACAAAGGCATCATGGTTCGTGCCTCTGCATGTCTTTGTAGCTTGCTTTAAAGACGCAGAGTTATAGAGGACAAAGGCATCATGGCTACGTAACTTCCCAGCAGAGCATTTGGACAACATTATAGGACTATTTTGGAAATCTAGAGAGCATGACCATAAGGGTGACTACATAAGGTGAAGTAGTGCATGCCCTCAATCCTTGGCTTTGTCTTATAATATCTCTTGACAATCTCTTACTATGGGTTATGATTATAGGAGATACAAACTTAAGTTGGGTATTTGGGAACCTTTGGATTCTGATATAGATTGCATGTCATTTAGGTTTGAGTTGCAGATTATTCCACATGCTAAAAGAAAGGAGGTTAATGTTACCTCTTAGTGGACGTTAAAAGACGTTAGGGAAACCTTGGAGTTTCTTGACAACACCACCCCTAGTTATAAATTCAAGGAGGTCAATGTGGTACTACAATTGGAAGAAGAGCTGAATGCTCTATATCTTGTATGAGTTGTTTACCTCCAACTGTTGTAATCTTTGAACCATGAATGAATATACGACATTTTTCTTGACCATTGCCATTTGTGAACAAACATTTAGTAGATAACTACATCTTTCATAAATGAATTGTGATTTATATACAATAAATGGTACAAATACATCTTGCGAGTTACAAAATGTCACTGCATATGTGTGAAATTACAAAATATTCTAATGCTCTTGATCTTCACTTTGTTTATTTGGGCTCCCAGACTTTGTCTGCTCTTGATCTTCACTTTGCTTATTTGATCTCCCATACTTTGCTTGATCTTGGGCTTCACTTGGTTTTTTGGACTCCCAGACTTTGCTTCCTCTTGTCCTTGAGCAGGAATAGCACCAAAGTTGAGGGGCTTCTGAGCAGAGGGCTTCTTTGCATGAAATTTCTTGTAAGATTCCTCCCTCCATCTTTTGAGGAGTAAAGGTATAAGAACCTCCCCTTCTTTGCATGAAATTTCTTATAAGATTCCTCTTGTTCTTGAGCAGGAATAGCACCAAAGTTGAGGGGCTTCTGAGCAGAGGGCTTCTTTGCATGAAATTTCTTGTAAGATTCCTCCCTCCATCTTTTGAGGAGTAAAGGTATAAGAACCTCCCCTTCTGCTCTTGAAATTATTCCCCTCTCTGAAATAGGAAAAAGATCTTTTTTAACCCTATTTTGGCCTAGAGAGAGAAAATATCTAGAGAGAGATAATCTAAAATTGAGATATCTTTAGATATAAAAATCCTCCTAGTGTCTAAAATGGATTCCCCTAAAACAGAAGTTGAAAATGAACTTTCCAATGCGCATTTGGAATTAATTGAAAATGTGTATAAGGGACCTTAGCCTAAGGGTCTACATTTTCAGAAATTTTTAGATTATGGTCCAATTAAGGTTCCAATGGGCCAATTGGATTAATCCAATTAAGGTTCCAATGGGCCGATTGGATTAATCCAAGTGTTGGGATGAGATAAATCCAAGAGAATAAAAGAAAATACCCAAAAATGAGTAAATACTCACATAAGATGAAGAGTTGACTGAGTACAAGGTTTATTAGTTAAAAATTATGAAATATTACAAAAAAAATGAGATATTTTAGAATAATGATGCATTTTTGACACCTTGATAAGGAGAGGGGGACTCTTGATGTAGGCGCCTATTTCACATGTGTGGAAGGATTTTTAATTCAAAAAAATTGTGATATTTTTATCTCTCCTCTCTCCTGGATCAAACCAAATAAAAAAGGGAGCCAAACTAGTCCAAATCTTATCCAAATTGAGTCAAACTGAACCTGGAAAATTCTAGAACGCAGTTGGACTTGGTTAGTGGCCTCCCTCACCTATAAATAGACCCTGACTCATTTGTTTAAAAAAATATTGGAGCTATACTATGCTAGTATTATATTAGTGATGTAAATAGATGTGGATGTAAATAGATGTGGATGTGGATGTGATGACATGTGGATGGGATGTGATGTGATGTAAATAGATGTGGATGTGAATGTGATGAGATGTGATGTGATGTAAATAGATGTAAATAGATGTGGATGTGAATGTGATGTAAATAGATGTGGATGTGAATGTGATGAGATGTGATGATATGTGAAAGGATGTGATGTGATGTAAATGGATGAGAATAAGATGTGATGATATGTGAAAAGATGTGATGTGATGTAAATGGATGAGAATGAGATGTGATGATATGTGAAAGGATGTGATGTGATGTAAATGGATGAGAATGAGATGTGATGTGATGGATATACATGTGAATGAATGGGTGGATGTGGATAGATGTGATGGATATACATGTGAATGAATGGATGGATGTGGACGAATGTGATGAGATGTGAATGGATGTGATGAGATATGGACAGATGTGGATGTAATGTAATGTGGTGGATGGAATGAATGAGATGTGATGTGGATAGATGTGGACGTGATGTAATGTGGATAAATGTGGACGTGATATGGATGGAATGAATGTGATGTGATAAGGATAGATGTGGATGGAATATATGTGATGTGGATGTGGATGCAATGAATGTGATGGATGTGAATGGATGTGATAAGACACACACACACACACACAGAGAGAGCGAGAAAAAGAGAGCACTAAAATGATTGAATTTGACTTTCTTATTGGCAATAAGCCAATGCACAATGTCACAAATCACAATGTCACTCCCAGGCCTTTTCGTATCCTTGGAGTAGTTTTTGAAACTAATATTCTCCTTCTTTAGATTGACATATGTACTCTTGAGAGAAAAGTACATGTCTTGAATTGTATGCACTCTCATGTACTTTAATAAGATTGTCTCCATATCCTCCTCTGAAATGTGGCTTACCTACATTCATGATATTAAAATATATAAAATTTTAAAGCATATTCAATTTACCTAAATAAAAAGATTCAAAATAATAAACTTATCAATGATAAATTTCTCTAATATAATATCACTTACTTGTAAAGGTTCACATGATGCCTCTACATTTGATTTTTCAATGTGTTCTAAATCCTATTTGAAATAACAAAATTAAACCCATCATGTTAAAAATAGAAAAATCAAATCCATTACGTTAAAAATAGGAGAATCATAACATTATACATCTATCCCTTTAAAATGGTTGTTGGTATAATATTTTCACCCTTTTGGTGACTTCTTTCTTCCATGTGAGTTTTCATCTTCTCACTTACCTTTGTAACAAGCCAAAAACTAGCATTAATAATCACAAAAGTAAAAAGAGAAAGAGAAAAAAAATAGGAGTACAAAGAGATAGTAGAAAACTTTTGTAAGTTTTGCATTACCTTTCTCTTTCTTTGACTTTTTCTTGAAACCTCATTCGTATACTTAGCCAAATTCAACATTGGATCCTACAAGTACAACAAAATATTAGAAGAAATATTGACAATTTATCACATATACAAAGAAAAACTCAACCAAACCTTGTCTTCACTTGTCATATATACTCTCGCTTCTTGATTTCTTATGGCTCACTCTTTTTGATGTGTCATGATGTAGTAGCTCAGTAAAGGAATAATTATTCTCCTCCATTGTTGTATTATAAGAATCTTGGGTTATAAGATGTTAGCAAAATCACATAGAATTCAAAAAATAGTAGTCTTAAAATCAAATCTTTATGTGGACTAAGAGAATACACCTCATCGGATATATAATCTTGCAACCCTTCAAACCTCTTTGTCCCAAATATAAAGTTATCCATCTATATAGAAGAGCATACGTTTAATACAAAACCAAAAGAAATCCTACTTAGAATAAAATCAATTATATAATACACTTACATTCTCTATAGGTTGATCATTTTTTATCGCATCAATGTAAGGAGAGCTAGCTTGAATCTCAAAGTTTGTCTATAAAGTTCACATTAGTAACAAAATCTTTTAAACAAAACGTTCAAAACATGTAACATTGCATAAGTTACTATGCATGATTCAAAGAAAAAACCATTATACATTCTCCTTATGATACATCTTTCTAGCTCTTACCTCTTCATAAGAATGATTATATGCTTGAAGATTGAGTGTTGGCTTTAAGACCATGACATGTAAAATAACATAAAGTTAAAACTAGAACCACATAAATATATAATATAAACATACCCATGTAAAAAAGCTGCTTACATATGTAATGTCCATATCTAGAGTTGAATGCTGTCTTTGGAATGTCTTTCTCCTCGACTCTAATCTGATAGTACCCAAATTTTAAATCAATCTTTATGAGGACTTGGGCTTCATGAAGTCGATCTAGAAGTTCATCGATCCTAGGAATTGGATATTTATTCTTCACGGTGAGTTGATTTAGGCCCCGATAGTTAATGCATAACCGTAAGGTTCCATCCTTTTTCTTTTGAAATAGGACTGGGGCTCCCCAAGGTGATACACTCGGCCTGATGAATCCTTGTTCTAGCATCAGTCGCTAGCAGTCGGACTTGTTCCTTGAGTGTTATTGATTCTGGGACTGAAATTTTATATGCTCTTTTTGTCACCGGTTGAGCTCCATGAATAAGCTCAATCTCGTGGTTGATTTCCCTTTGTGGAGGCATCTGGGTAAGCTCTAGAAAAAGATCTTTGTAATCGTGCAACCAATCAGGTTCATTCCCTATAGCATCTTTTTGTACCTGTTGAGCTTTACTACAAACACCTTTTGATTTTTCCTGCGACCCTTTAGTAGCTTACTATCCTTTACTAGTTGTAAGTTGGGTCTACTAGTCCTCCATGAAGCTAGGACTTTCTCGTTGTTGGCATCCTTGAATGAGATTTGTCCAGTCTCACAATGGATAACAACCTTTTTTTCTTTTAGCCAATCCATTCCAAGAATACCATCATAAGTTCCCATGGCCATCACATGGAAGTAGAAGTTTGTTGGTTTACCATTGAGATCAAACTCTAGATCCCCTATAGTGTGCCAGGAAATTAATTCCTTGCCACTAGCTAGTTCAATGACAATTTTCCTAGATGGTTTTTGATTAAGACCTAATTGTTTGATGCACTTATGGAATTTCAATAGATCCAGCAAAAGTACAAGATATAGTGGAATGGCCTCAACCATCCAACATCAAGGAGATTCGAGGATTTCTTGGGATTATAGGGTGGTACCGTATCTTTATTCAGGATTATGCAAAGATAGCCATACCTTTGACCAAACTACTTAAAAAGAATACAAAAATAGTTTGGACCAAGGAGCATCAACAAAGTTTTGATAAACTCAAGGGGGCTCTCACAACTGCACCCATCCTTCAACTACCAAATTTTGATGCAGATTTTGAAGTGATCACGGATGCTAGTGGTTTGGCTATTGGTGGAGTACTCACCCAAGAGGGAAACCAGTAGCTTACACTTCACGGAAACTCAAGGATTATGAGAGAAACTATGCTACTCATGATCTAGAACTTTTAGCTATAATTCATGCTCTTAAGTTATGGTGACACTGCTTACTAGGCAGAAGGTTCATGCTTGCCACAAATCATAAGAGCTTAAAGTGGATTTTTACTCAGTCGGATCTCAACATGAGACAAAGACATTGGATAAAGATTTTATTAGAATTTGACTTTGAAATCAAATACAAACAAGGAAAAGATAATGTAGTTGCATATAGGAAATCCTTTGTGGCCGCAATCTCTATGCTAGGAAACCCTTTACTTATGGAAGTAAAGGAAAAATTAGCTTTGGACGAGTACTTTGGACACATTTTACAACTCATCATCCCAAACAAATCACTCCGAGAAAGAGAGTAGGATAATCAAGAATTACACTCTTAGTGATGGATGCTTATTCTATCAACTAAGGATGTGTAAACATTAGAGAGTTAAAAAGATCGAATCCAACATGAAGCTCATGATGTACCATATGCCGGACATCCAAGATATGTAAAGATGTTGAATGTTCTACAAAGGAGTTTTTTTGGCTAGGATTAAAGAAGGATATACTCAGGTATGTCACACAATGCTTAGCTTGTCAGAGAAACAAGGTTGAATGGGTAAAAATGCCAGGCAAATTGCACCTGCTAGATATTCCTCATATGAAGTGGGCATATATTAGTATGGATTTCGTCATAAGTCTTCCTTCTATTCAAGGGGGTTGTGATTCTATCATGGTGGTGGTGGAGAGATTAACAAAAGTAGCCCATTTAATTCCTATCAAAAAGACCTTTAAGGAAATCGACATTGCAAGAATATTCATCAAGGAGATATTTAAACTGCATGGGTTTCCGAAAAGGATTGTCAGTGATAGGGATAAAAATTTTACTTCTCGATTTTGGACCGCTCTTTTTGAGGGAATTGGAACTCAATTAAACTTCAGCATAGCCTATCACCCAGAATCAGATGGTCAGATAGAAAGAGAAAATCAAGTCATTGAAGACATACTCAAGACTTATTGCAATCGCATGCCAAGGCTATGGCCGCATTACCTACCATTGGTAGAATTTTCCTATAATCAGCACATCACAGGAGTATAGGTGTGTCCCCTTTCAAGGTTTTATATGGCCAAAATTGTATAACATCATTAAATTGGTCTGATCCAATGAATAGAATCGAGGCCTCTAAACAAATGTTGGATGACATGGATCAACAAATGAAAGCTATCCAGAAGGAGATAAAGGCTACCCAGGATAGACAAAAGCATTATGCTAGTGCCAGAAGAAGTCAATGACTATTCAAGAAAGAAGTAGATATGGTCTTCTCTTAAGGGTACGTCCAAAAAGAAAGAAGTAGATATGGTCTTCTCTTAAGGGTACGTCCAAAAAGAAACACTATATCTCTAGGAAAGTACAAAAAGTTGAGCCCTCGCTATTGTGGACCTTATGTCATCACCAAAAAAACTCAATGACCAAGCCTATCAACTATTGCTACCACCTCATCTGAAATTCCATAATGTATTCCATGTAAGCCTTTTGAAATCCTATGTATCTAGTCCTCATTTCCTTTAAGTCCCTCCCCCTCCCTTCATTCGAGGCAAACACTATTCGTTGTTGTGTACAGCAACCCCCGCCTCCTAAAGACTCTCCGTTTCTCGCCTCCCTCACCTTCTCTCCCTCATTCGCCCCAGTAACCAGCCTCCTCACTCCCTGTGCTCTCACCCCCTTACTACTCTCCAACTCCCATCATCCTCACGTCTGCTCCCTCGTTAGCCTTTCCCACTCCCTCAGACCCTTCACTCCTTCTATTTTTCTCACCATTACTCACCCCCTCTCTTGACCCCCTCACCACCTCTCCTTTGCTACTACCGAACCCCCTCGCCATCCAACCCCCCCCCCCCCTCACCACTTACTCTCACCAACCAAGCCCCTCACCACCCCTTGATTTGATCCTTTGTAATTCCTCATCCCCTATACTTCCCCTCCATGACTAATTCTCTCACCCACTTGTGTACTTATCCCTCCGTCTTAGTCTCCTTCTCGCTCTCTCTCAATCTCTAGTCCCTCTCTTGATCTCCTCTCAAACTACTTCCACCTCTCTTGCCCTCTCGCTCTCATATCTCTCTCTCAGTCATTCAAGGTTCTCAATATACTCTACCTAAGAGAGGATTTACGTTCGACTCCCAAGCTGTGTGAGTGAATTCTTGGCAACAAGAAAAGATTCAACCACAACAAAGAATAATGGCTCGTGGAGGACGTGCAGAACATAGAGGATGTGGGTGCCCTATGATAATTGATCGTGATGAGGATACTATTGAACCTCAAATAGCTATAAATGTCCCCCAAGGAAGTAGTGGACCAACTCGCCTTCCCGTAGCCGAAAATATTGGATCTCCACCTCGTTGTTTAAGTAGACCAATCCTGGAAGTTTTGATTAAGAAAAGAGAATTGTATGATGCATTTAATTAGGAAAATTTTTCTTTAAGAAAATAGAGAAAGGATATTTCTCTCATATGAATGTGTTTGTTGCATGATTGCTACGTGAAATGCGGATACAAGATTTTGACAAGACTGGTAACGTGCTTTAAAGTTCTAAAATTAAATCAAGGGACATGTTCTCTTGTGAATAACCATTGTGAAGTGATTGGTCTGGGGCAACTGGGTATGCCCCCACCCAAGGCAACCAACTCTTGAGTATTACGGAGTTGAGGCAATTGCTTATGATGGTTAACCCACAAAATACGGTGAGGGTTCCTTCCAAGGTTATAGACCTGAGCTTGATCGGTTTCATGTTTAATACAGCTGAGTGAGGGGACATTTCACCTTACTAATATGTGATAACTTATCACCACCACGACGGTTGCAATGCCTAGATTGTATGTAACTCCATGCATCGAGGGATGCTTTTTGTCTAGATTGTGCTGTAATCAAATTTTATGATTATATATGTTTTGATTTTAAAATGATTTGTTAGCATTAAGGGATAAATAAACCCGTGAAAGAAATTAAATCAAAGAAATCTGTTATGTGATGCATCTGTACCAAATGTGCTTACTATTTAAAAACCTCATAGTTAACCATATCCTAAATCTGGAAAGTGGGTGGTAGGGTGGACCCAATTAGTTGGGTAGTTTCCAAAAAAAGAAAAATATAGATAAATATTAGTTAAGACTCCCAAGATCATGAATGTATTCATATATCGAATAGTCGAGAATTGTCTCCCAATCATAAGAAATCTTGGGGTATTACTTAGCAATGAGATTCCTCCCTACCATGAAGGATTAAAGGTTTCGGGAGGTACCTTACACACACACACACACACACACATATTTGTATATATATATATATATATATATATATATATATATATATATATATGTATGTATGTATGTATGTATGTATGTATGTATGTATGTATATGTATATATATATATATATATATATGTATATGTATATGTATATGTATATATATGTATATGTATATGTATATGTATATATATGTATATGTATATGTATATGTATATATATGTATATGTATATGTATATGTATATATATGTATATGTATATGTATATATATATATGTATATGTATATATATGTATATGTATATATATATTTATATATATATATTTATATATATATATTTATATATATTTATATACATATATGTATATACATATACACATATATATATGTGTGTGTGTGTGTACATACATACATACATACATACATACATACATATATATATGTATGTATGTA
>NC_141058.1:28455414-28525414 GCF_041138505.1 Cibotium barometz
CACACATCATGGCTTGATCGCTCCATCTCTCCTTCCACTCTCACTTACTCCCTCCTACACATGGCCATGTTTCCAAAATGTATCAAAGCTAGGCTCCATTCCAACGCCGTGCTTTACCTTATCGCCTTCTACATTTTTAGGGTTTGTATTTTTAAGGTTTCTACGTTCTTTGGGTTTTTGCATTTTCAGTCTTCCATGAGCATCTTTACATTTTTCTCTTCATGAGCCACCCCCTTCATATGCTATGTTTTTTTCTTCCCATGTAGCACCATTTTCTATGTTTTTACTTGGTCAGTTGATCAACCTTCACAAGCTACGTTTATCTTCTCTCTTGTAGAAGCTCACATATCCATCTTCCATGCATTTTCAGAACTAATGCTCATACACAACCCATATAGGTACCTTATGTGCCGCATTTTCTCACCCATATAGCCACCTCTTCTTAGCCCTCTATTAGTCCATGCAACCACCTTCTCATGCTCATGTAGATGCCTTATATCTACCTTTTGTCAACCTAAAAGCCACATGGTACATTTTTTTTTCATATGTTGTAACCATCCTATAATTAACATTCTTTCCTCATATAACAGCGCTCTGATCTACATTTTCTTCCCATACTATGCCTAGCATATAGTCAACATTTTTATCGCCATAAAGTATCCACTACCAAGCTTACAAAAGATGAAATAAACCTACAACCATAATAATGATTCAACGGTGTGTTTTTCACATGGATGTCTTCTAAAGTCATTATCAACAAAGGGCCTCTACACTAATCTACAACATGAAGGCATACAAAGGCAACATGTGTGTTTTCATCAATAATTTCTTCATCAATTTTATCAATATGTGTGTTAATAACTATCAAATGACTCAGTGGTAAGATGTTCAATGGATCAATCTTTCTTTCAATATTTTTCTTAACTTCAAGAAGTAGGCACATGCCACACCAAGTGCTTTAACCTATGCTTTTGAGACCACCACAAGATCTAAATCCTACACTTATTTCATGGAGCTATTGAACCTTTTCCATTGATGCCTATCTCAAGGCATACGTGTTCTACATCGACACCCACTTCTTTGCCAAACACATCTAACACGAGGTCCTCTGTCCTAGCTTATGAGCCTACAAGGATGACCTAAGCAACCATTGCTTAGAAATATTACCGAAAAAGAATCTTCACCGACATATGTTCAAGGGAAGATTCTTCCTCAACTTCTAGATCTTATGTATGAGTCAAGGGTTCTCTGCCTGAGTTGTCCCCCAAACTCCAGAAATATTAGAGATGTTTTTAAGAGCAATTGTAATGCCTTGATGCTATAAAAGGCAAAGATATATTCTTATCGCAATTAGGTGTCAAGAGAGGTGATTTAGCAATATTCTCAACTTCGGTCATAACCTGACTGAGAAAATAGCATGGCATGGGAGATACGCATGGCTAGGTCGCCTCTTTACAATGTGGTGATGGAGTTGAAGGTTGGTTACTTCTTTTGTGTTTAGATCTCACCACCTTCGCTCCAAGGAGGAGTATTGGTGGCCCAAAGATAGCATTTGATCACTATAATTAAGGTTGTTAAGTTAAGGCTAGGCTACACTACATCCATGTGTAGCACCCATGCAACTAAAGCTCATGGCCCAAGCACCCCCCCCCTTCCTCCACTAAGTAAGAACCCAAACAAACTTTAGAACGTGTGCACGCGTATGCGTGCATGTGTGTGTGTGTGTGAGAGAGAGAGACGAGACGAGATGAAAACTGCTTAACGTCAACTTATTGATCTAAAGAGACCAATCGACGGGAGAGACTTGAACCCAAGTGGGTCCATGTTATCCCAAGGGCAATTCCACTAGCCATTTCTACCCCACAAATGGGTGGCAGAAAGGTAGTGAGAATGTCCTCTTTTACACACACACACCCGAAAGACGAGAACTGCTTAACGTCGACTTATTGATCTAGAGAGACCAATCGACGGAGAGACTGGTCCATGTCATCCCAAGGGCAATTCCACTAGCCATTTCTACCCCACAATGGGTGACAAAAAGATAGTGAGAAAAAGGGGGGTAGGCAAGGACATCCACATATAGAGGATTTCCCATCCATCCAACAAGAGGAATTTGATAAATGACAGCCACTCGTCGAGCCTTCTACCTATGGAAAATCACGTTACAACCTTACAAACTTTATACTCGACACTGGAATATATTCAAGCTCAAATATTTGAACAAGAGGAAAAACAAGATTTTGGTGCCATATTTTATTTTGAGCATAAATTGAGCCTTGTGTTTAACTTCTTAATTGCCTCTTACTAACGGAGATTTAAAAAACAGTGCCCTATCTTTCAATAATTTAGCTAGTTCCATGAAACGTGGGCATATGGAGACTCACTAACGACACAAAGAACATATAGCCTTAAGATATAGTCTAGCCTGCACTTAAATTAGGTCCAGGCTAGCTCAACCAGTTTGCCTCGTGAATGCAAAGTGAACTGGCTACTGCATTCATACACAGAGACCAGCATTGCTGTGCACCATGCAAAAGCTTGAGCAACAAACCTTGCCTTAAACAGAAGGTGCAAAAAATAGGGCCAACACAGTTATGCTCGTAACATTTACTTAAAAAAGAGGAGCTTGGCTACACAGAAGAAGTTAGTGAGGTTGGGGGGTTGGGGGGGGGGGAGATTAGATGAAACTTCATTATACAAGTATAAATGCTCTAAAACATCTTCAGTACACCCCCAACCAGTCACATGCTTCCTAAACACCGGAGTAGTCATGTGCTCCCCAAGCAAATCAGCTCTTTCTGTACACAATGTTGGTGAAATCTGCCTCTAGAAGGGGCCAACACAGTTCTGCTAATATCATGTGCTTGAAAAGGGGACCGTTCACAACTCAGAAGAATTCCTTGTGGGGGGCGGGGGCGGGGGAGAATAGATGAAACTTCATACAAGTATGCTGGGGGAGATAGATGAAATTTCATACAAGTATAAATGCTCTATAACATCTTCAATACACCCAATCACGCATGCACTCTCCAAACGAATCAGCTCTTTCTGTACTCAATGTTAGTAAAATCTGCCGGTTGAGGACTTTGTGAGCCTTAAGCTTCAACTGGCTTGAGAGGATTGCAAGCTGTGATGGAGAAGAAATAATGGATGACAATAGGCCGTCTTCCTGTATATGAGATGTGCAAGTGACTTGCAAAGCAGCTTGAATTACATCAAAAGCTTTTGGACAAGCATAAAAATGGTACCACAAGCCAAAAGTACAGCCATCACTCTTGATTTGAGAAAACAATCTGATGAAAACCTGCCGATGACATTATCTAGAATCCAACACTTGCACCCTTGTACTCCCCAATTCCCAGAAGGTCCTGCAACACATTCACAAACCTGTTCATCTGCATTGTGGCAGTCAAGTGTGCTGAAATAAGAACAAAGATATTCCCACAATCTGAGGTTGATCCATGTGTGCACATGAACAGACATGCTAAGGCCCATATGCTAACACATTTGGAAGCCAACAGAAACTTCTAAACTGTAATCTGAACATGCTCAAACGGGTTAGACACGGGAAATCAAATATCAAGCATAGTGTGTAAAGACACTCAAATCACTAGAAATTTCCAGTCTCCCCCTTTTGTGCTATGGCTCAGGCAATGAAGTCTCTACTGCAGTTCAAGCTTCTATACTTGAAGTGGCTCCCTTGCTAGCTACAAGACCCACCTGCATAAGTTCCTGTGCCCTTGGACTTCTTGGCCAAGGGTACAATCACTCCTGTCCTTATCAAAATCATTGCTTGGACGCAAGCACTTAAGCACGATGGTATGAGCCTACTGCATATGTTCATTCCTTGACTTCTTTTATCTTCTCCTCATCAAACCTGTCCCTTGAACTCATCAACCATTGTAGCTGAATACTAGTGAGGATAGTCATGTCTTCCCTGCAATAAACTTCAACCTTATCTTTGTATTCTACAGGCTGGAAAAAAGTTCAGTGTAACCACTTTTCACAGTCCAAAATTCAAGCAATAAGACAGTACCTGGCATGCTCTTGTTTTGGCTCGTGTTTCAGCAGTACTGGGTATATCATGGTTAGGCTTGGAAAATCTCTTTTCTCCACGATCACAAGAACCCCATCCATCAGAGTACCTGCCAGATCTGTCGATCACATGCATTAAGAACCTTCCCACAAGTTCTTGCAACACTTACATGGTCAAATACAAGAATTTAAGGTTATAAATCAACACTTACTGCATATTTGCTCGGACAACAAACTCTGCTCTCTGTACATTATTGCTTTGATCAAACTGTATTGTTCTGTCCTTTATTTCAAATGATATATTGAAGAAAAATGCAATTTTCCTCCACCCTATACAGCATTGAACTATGTTAAGACTTCAAATTAACAACCAGAAAATTTATTGTGACCTGAAGAACATAACATAGATTTAGAACACACTTGAGATAAAACACGATGATTACATGAACAACGCAATAATGTGAGCTTACCACATTTCTTAATAAAAGGTTTCCCTTGCATCAGCACATAATCACTTTTCTCCAAAACCTGGACAATATGAAACCCCACATCTTACGAGAGTTTACATAAGCCTTCAAGTGGTTTGAGATGAAACAAGAGAAAGTTTGAAGTTTGAAGAATCCATTTGAAATAACTTCAGCAATTACTATGAAACTGGCCTACAAACAGCTGAACTCAAAAGCAGGAAAATAGGGCTTATCATAATGGTACAGAATTCAAAAAGGCATACCACCCTTTAGCACAAATTAGTGACAAGGATGCATAAACAAATTGCAGGGTGAAAAGCTTCTCACCTTAGAAGCTGATAAAGCATGGTGACACTCATGTCCTCAAAAAATGGTTCACCATGCACTGTTTTTGGTTGGTTTCAAAAACATATGAATGACTTGTTTCATGCATGTATAAATAGGTCTATAGGGCCTAGGCAGCTGGCTCCCTTGTGTAGATTTTTCTTGACCTGAATAATATTTATCAAAAGAAATATGAAAATGTCGGAATGCTGACAGATACAAGTTCTTAGGTTAACTTTAGAGCGAAGTAGGGATTTAGCAAATAGGGATGAAGGCATGAAAGGCAAAGCCACTTTCCAAAAAGCATGCTTTCATATCACAGACGTCATATTCACCTCCTCCCCAAATGCGGCATCAAGCTGAGAAATACGATTCGATTAGGTATTGTTGAGATATCGAGCTCATCTAGTGAGGCGGTGGACACTGATGACCCGCCTGGAGGATAGGCCCCACACTTACACCACTGGCATGGTTGGTGAGATCATGGGTGATATGCGGCCAGTGGGATGACAGGCTGTGTGACAGCCATTCTTGAGACTGACATAGTTATAGCGCCAGCTCATTTAGTTGGGTTCACACTACAGAGAACCCTAGTATGTATTTGGTTGAGTACTTTTTCATATTGTGTGTGTACTCTTATCTTTGTATATGGTGTGTTGAGTGTTGTGTGAAGAAGAAGAAGATTTTCAACCTCTCACCTTGTGAGTTCTTTTTTAGAGTTTTGTGAGTGTGTGTGTGCTTGCAAGAGCTTAAGCTCTCTTCTCCCCTGCATCTTTTCATGGTATCAAAGCTTGGTTCATGCTAAGAGCTGAGCTGCAAGCAAGAGAAGCACAGGAAGTGGTACGAGGGTGGAGCTTCATCTACTCTTCCCTATTTGTGTTGGCGACTACACCCTTGTCGGGAGCTCTACGGGAGGCACAGGCAAACGATCTCTGATTGAGGAGCTTTCTTCGCGGGAGTAAAGCTATAGGGCAACTATATTGTCCTATCGAACGTAATTTTTCAGGTCAAAAACGCGTTTCGGACGCGTTAGGACCTCTGTTTTTCAAAAAGCAGGCGATTTCGAGCACTGCGGGTAAGTCATCGATTCTATACAGAACTCTATTTTTTAAGAACTGCAGGAAGACAGATTGGTTGTGCAGACATTGTGTGTGCTGCAAGGAGGTCAAACAGTTACCATTGGGTGTATATATGCACATTGAGATCACTGGTTGTGACATTTGAGAGTAGTACAGTACCGTTGCAGAAAATACAACAATTTGTGCAAGACAAACCAGAGTGCTGTTTCTTGTAAATTTGTGTGTCTGGCAAGATGTCAAATGATGGCATAAACCAGATTGTTACTGAGAAGCTTGACAAGAACAACTTCCATGCTTGGAGGTTCAGGTTGACAAATTTCCTCATGGGAAAGGGTTACTGGGACTACATAGAAGGTGAGCACGAAGAGGCACCGGAGATACCGAAGATTAATCCGACTGCTACAGATGTGAAAGAGATCAAGGATTGAAACTAAGGAGCCAAAAAAGTTATGTATTGGCTCTCTATCAGTATACAGGTTACCATGATTGGGCACATACAGGATGCCAAGTCCCCCAAGGATGCGTGGGACACCTTGGTAAAACTCTATGAAACGAATACCAAGGCACGAAAGATACAGTTGAAGAATAAACTTCATACTTTGGAGAAAAAGAGTGTGTCTGTGAATGACTATGCATTGAAGATAAGGGTATTGTGGAATCCCTTGTATCTATTGGTGTTTCAGTAGATGATGATGATAAGGTGGAAGTCTGTCTACGTGGTCTCGGGCCACAATACAAGGCGTTCAAGACGTCTATTCAGACTCGGGAAAACATTCCCAATTTCACAGATTTGGTATCTATGTTGATTATAGAAGAGAAGAGCTTAGGTGAAGACCAACAGTCTTCACAAAACAACAACAGTTCAGAGCAACAGACCTTCTACACAAGTTCAGGAAGAGGACGAGGTAGAGGAGGCCGTGGACGCGGCCAAGGAGGTGGCCGAACAGGTAATCAGAATTATGGCCAACAGCAACAACAACAATAGTCCCAGAATTCACAACAACAACAACACGCAGGTGGAAGAGGCCAATTCAGAGACAAGGGGAGTCAAAGAGATCGTGAAAATTAGCAAAGGCAATATAATGATACACGTGGATGCTTTTATTGTGGTAAGCCTAGACATGTGCAAGCCGATTGTTATAAGAAGCAAGCTGACATGCAAAATAGAAAATTGTAGCAAAACAACTATGCATCCTCGAGCAAAAACAATGAGAATAATGAAAGGTTGTTTGTTATGCAGCATGTCGTTAATGCCATGTCTGAAAATGTTGAAGCAACACATAAAGATGATGTATGGTACGTTGATTCAGGTGTTTCGAACCACATGCAAGTCATGGGGAGTGGTTCAAGGAGATGAAAAACCTTGAAAGACCAAGTTTTGTGGAAACAAGGGATGACACTGCTCATCCAATTGCCCATGTTGGAGATGTGCCATTGTCTATGCAGGATGGCAAAGTGAAGTACTTTGCAGATGTACTTCATGTTCCGAACATAACAAAGAATCTGGTTTCAGTTGGCCACATGATTGAGCAGGGTTTGCAGGTTCGGTTTAACCCTGATGGTTGTTATGTTGAAGACTTTAAAGACAAGTGCAAGTTGGTTGCAAAAGGCAACAAAGTGGACAGAATGTTTACATTGAATGTAAACATGCCTGAAGTGAGTGTTGCGATGTTTGCAAATGGTTCAAGAATTGTTGCAGACACAGACATTTGGCATAAAAGAATTGGACATGTGAATGTACAGAGAATGAAGTCTATGCATACTAAAGGAATTGTGACAAGGCTGCCAAAGTTTAAAGTTGAAGGTATGCAGAAAATATGTGAAGCATGCCAATTTGGAAAGCAAACAAAGCATATATTTCCACGTGACAGAAATGTGAGCAAAAATACGCTAGATGTTGTGCATTTAGATGTATGGGGTCCTACGAAGACCATGTCTATGGAAGGCTGCAAGTATTATGTGACATTTATTGATGACCACACAAGAAAAGTGTGGGTATACTTCATGAAGGAGAAGAGTGAGCTGTTCACTCATTTTCAGAATTTCAGAATTTCAGAATTATGATTGAAAAGCAAACACGGAAACATGTAAAGTGCCTAAGGTCAGATAGAGGAGGAGAGTACTTATCCAATGTGTTCTCTGAATTTTTGCAGAAGAATGGTATTTAGAGACAGTTTATATGCAGATACACTCCGCAGCAAAATGAAGTTGCTGAGCGAAAAAATAGACACATTGCTGAGATTGCGCGAGCATTGATAGGAGAGAAGAATATGCCGCATAGCTATTGGGCTAAGGTTATTTCTACAACAAACATCATGAACAGGACTCCAACTGCAACCATACATGATGTAACTCCGGAGGAGAGGTTTACTCCAAGAAAACCTGATTTATCTCATCTGAAAGTCTTTGGATGCATTGCATATGTGCATGTGCCAGATGAGCTGAGAACTAAGCTGGATCCAAAAGCTGAAAAATGTGTGTTTATTGGGTATTCCCTTGAGCAAAAGAGATACAGGTATTATAACCCTGCTACACGTGAGTTGAGGGTAAGCAAGGATGTTTTTAATGAGATGAGCATCTGGTATGTTGCTGAAAAAGAAGTTGTTGGGGCTGATGTGAGTGGAAATGTGGTTGCACAGAATGCAAGTCAGCAATCACAGTCTTTGAGTGGACCAGGAGAGTCCTCATCTAGTGGTTCAGTTGATAGACCATGGAGTGGCAGGCTGCGTCATAATACCATTCCTGCGAATGTGATTAGTACATCACATAAAGGCAAAGAGAAAGTGATTGAGCCCCTTAGTATGCCTGATATTTCTGCAGGGCATTCTCATGTTGATGGAGAGTCTAGTGGCTCATAGATGAGCCTTGATGAGGATCTTGGGATACCAGCTATGAGAACACCTGGTGTAAAGAAGGCTATGGAAGCCATGAATGCAAAGCTATGAAGATCTGGGAGAGTGAAGAATCCTGTGCAGAGGTTTACCTATGATGGTTATGTGACACATCACTATGCATACATGGTAGAAGTTGTGCAGGTTGTAGAGCCCACATGCATTGATGAGGCTGTTGGAAATGTGTGTTGGGAGAAAGCTATGGGATGAGGAGATGGATGCACTATATGGAAATGAGACTTGGGATTTAGTGCAATTGCCTGAAGGCAAGAAAGCCATTGGATGCAAGTGGGTGTACAAAGTAAAACATAACAGTGATGGAAGCATAAGCAGATACAAGGCTAGTTTAGTAGCCAAAAGATATGCGTAAACATATGGCATTGATTATGAAGAAACTTTCAGCCCAGTTGCCAAGATGGCAACAGTGAGAGTTGTGATAGCAGTGGCTGCGTCAAAGCAATGGTCTTTAAATCAGATGGATGTAAAGAATGCATTCTTGCATGGGAATTTGCAAGAAGAGGTGTATATGTTGCAACCACCTGGTTATGAGGATGTGAGTCACCCCGAGCATGTTTGCAGGTTAAAGAAAGCCTTGTATGGCTTAAAACAAGCACCAAGAGCATGGACTGACAAGATTTCTGAATATCTTGTCACTATTGGCTTTCATGTAGCCAATGCAGATTTCTCGTTGTATGTGAGACACAGTGATAGAGGGATTGTGCTTGTTGTCATCTATATAGATGACCTGATCATTATGGGGAACCATGATGCAGAGATCTTTGATGTAAAGATCTTGCTTAGACAGAAGTTTGAGATGAAGGATCTGGGTGAACTTAGATATTTCTTGGGCATTGAGGTGATTAGGTCACCACATGGTATTGGATTACTGCAAAGACAGTATGGCTTGGACATATTATCCAAGTATAGTATGACAAGCTGTAAGCCTATCTTAGTACCATTGGATCAGAATGGCAAGTTGAATGCAGATTCAAAAGAGATTTTGGAAGATCCTACTATGTATAGGCGCATAGTAGAAAGCTTGATCTACATGACGATCACCAAGCCAGATTTGAACTATGCTGTTGGGTTGGTAAGTCAGTTTATGCAGGTTCCTCGGAAGCCGCATTTGGATGCATTGAGACACATACTGAGGTATGTGAGATCTACTTCGCATTGTGAACTATTTTATGAAACTGGGACAAAGATATGTGTACATGGGTACACAGATGCTATGCTGATTAGGTTGATAGTATCTCAGATAGAAGATCTACTCTAGTGGCTTCATGTTTTCTTTGGGGAGTGCTGCTGTGACTTGGAGCAGCAAGAAGCAGCCTACGATTGCTCTATCCAGTACAGAGGTGCTGCTATGAGAGCATGTGAGGTAGCTTGGTTGAGAAAGCTACTTGCAGATTTGGGTCTATCAGTGGGGTGGATAGACAAGTTGTCATTTTCTGTGACAACATTAGCAGTATACAGTTGGCCAGGAACCCAGTTTTTCATGCTCGCACGAAGCATATGGAGGTCCACTATCATTTTGTCAAAGAGAAGGTTTTGGCAGGAAACGTTGACCTTGTTTATATCAGCACACAGGATTAGGTCGCTGACATCTTCACCAAAGCATCGGGTACAGAGAAGCTCCGCACATTCAAGGCTTCGCTTGGTGTACATGAGATGGAGTTGAGCTCGAGGGAGAGTGTTGAGATATCGAGCTCATCTAGTGAGGCGGTAGACACTGATGACCCGCCGGAGGGATTGGTCCCACTTACACCACTGACATGGTTGGTAAGATCATGGGTGATATACGGCCAGTGGGATGACAGACTGTGTGACAGCCATTCTTGAGACTGGCATAGTTATAGCGCCAGCTCATTTAGTTGGGTTCACACTATAGAGAATCCTAGTATGTATTTGGTTGAATACCTTTCATATTGTGTGTACTCTTATCTTTGTATATGGTGTGTTGAGTGTTGTGCGAAAAAGAAGAAGATTTTCAACCTCTCACCTTGTGTGTTCTTTTTTAGGGTTTTGTGAGTGTGTGTGCTTGCAAGAGCTCAAGCTCTCTTCTCCCCTGCATCTTTTCAGGTCTTAACAGGGATAAGAAAAAATTTAACATTCAAAGCTGCGTTTTGGATAGTCTGGCATCCAAATGTTCATAGAAACGTAATTCTTGCAATGTACTGTACGTAAGCTTATGCATTATTATTTATTCCAAACATGATATTACAATCTCCTCCAATGCAACATCAGGGTGGGGTATAAGATTTTAATCTTTCAGACAATCTCACCAAAAAAAATGACATAAGGAATTAGAGGAATTACACTTAAAGCAGCGTTTTGTATGTGCTTGAACATTGATGCGGAGGGCACGCTTGGCATCCAATCATTAGCCACTAGCCTGCTGTTCTCATTGTTGTCAGGCCATGCTTTGCTGCCTCGGGGCCTCTCGAAGAGCTCATGTGATGATGAGACATTAGGCTCATGAGGGACAATTTGGTTCAATGGAAATCGGGTTGATGTGTACGATCTCTGCATGATACCATGGGATTCGATGGCATGATCAATTCTGGTTTCCGACAGTGGCAGGTCTCCATCCCGGCGAGCCATCTTCTGAGGCTGGATCCATGGACTCTGCTTCAAAGCAGAGGGGAAATCTTCCGCTGTTTCTACTTTGTAGATAGGCGGGGGGCATGAACGAATAGGCTTGGGTTCATCTTTAAAAAAGCTTGCTGTTTCAGGTTTACAGAGAGGCTGTCTTTTCTGGCCCTTGGGAAATCTTCTCTGCTCTGATGTATCGGTGAAGGTATGAGGCGATGGAGGAAGCTCTGTGACTATGGGGGGCTTGAGAGCGTGATGTTCGATGAGGAGAGTTTTGGAATGCGGCTTGTAGGCGCTGCGGCGGGCAACGGTGGAGTCTATGAAGTCCCACAGCTCCGCATCGTCTAGCGAGTTGTCTTCTACGACAAGCGGAAGGCATGCCATATGCAGTTCTGCTACCTAACACAGAAGCCCTAGCACATAGACATTTCTCCGGCTGCAAGCTGCATTTCACAGATTTTAAGTAACCTTCCCCATCTGCACGAAAGATTGAAACACAGAGAGAATCACTTCTTTTGACAGAGTAGTAGCGAGCTTACCTGTGAATCACGCGCACTTGACGAACATCCAACTTTCGTCCTGTATCGCCTTGCCATGGAAGCACTGCTTTTCGATGATTCGCAAGAACAAGAAAATGTCTGCGGCAGTTTACTTAGGGTTTCACAGAGAAGGAAGATGCTCTGACGAAGCTAGGGCCTCTGTGCTAGGGTTTCACAGGGAAGAAAGAGGAGTTCTGCGTGAAAAACTGGGGACAGAGACCAAGTTCGAGAAGAGGGTATGTGCAGATTCAAAATGGTTTAGCACAGCTTTGGGAGTCCGGACAATTGTGAATCGGCCATGTGCAAATCTGTAAAGTTTGAAAAAAGTAACGGTACCAAGTCTTCAATGCTTTTGTAGAGAAGTCACTTGGTCACTTGCACACCAACTGGTAATCGTAGTTGATCCATGCATTGCAAGCGCGTCACCTAAGCGTGAAAAATTATAACTTCATTTTAAAAGTCCAAAAATCCATTTGTAATTGTGTTTAATAAAGAGTAGAAGTAGGTGACCCACATGTTGCTCTACGACAAGCGTGTCACCTATGTGTGAAAAATTATAACTTCATTTTAAAATTTCAAAAATCCTCCTTTCTTCACCAACTGGTAATCGTAGGTGACCCAGGCGTTGCTCTACAACAAACGCGTGACCTAAGCGTGAAAAATTATAACTTCATTTTGAAATTCCAAAAATTCTCCTTCCTTCCTCTCATTTGCCATGTGGAGGGGAAGTAATTGTGTTTAATAAAGAGTAGAAGTAGATAATGAATATAAAAACAATGGGATAAACTTTTAATGCAAGCTATTAAGCTTACATTGGAAAATTTAGCAACATGAGAGAGAGAGAGAGAGAGAGAGAGAGAGAGAGAGAGAGAGAGAGAGATTGAAAGGAAGGATTGACCTTGCTATTGAAATGATGGGCGGCATAGAGTTACTAATTTTGGAGACACTGGTGGTGATTCATTGTTGCCACTCTTGCACATGTAATGCTGGGACACCTTAGACTTGTAGATAGTTTTGGGGCCAGGCATTATCATGAACTCCACTTTGGGAACGGGGCATTTTAGTGTGTACCTTGCAGAAGGAGATCATGTGCGGCTCCATCTCCATGAGCATTTTCACCAAGGTGTAGCCTCATAGCACCATCTGCTGTATATGAAAACCCTGTAGAAGATGTTGATCTCTCAATGGTGGCAGCACAGGAGAGCCAACTCTAAGAAGAGCAATACTGCTGCCGAGATGAAGTTCGGGTCGTTGAGCTGTCGTAGAGGTACAGCGGAGACTCCATGGTCGACCTAGTAGTACTTCTCCCAGGGCTCGGGCTTATGTCCCCTTTTTGTAAGATTTAACCCATTGAATGCGCTCAAATGGCATTTTCCCTTCGATTCGAGAGGTTTGATGACTATATTTGGACATTAGGTGTGAGAGTTATGGCAATTTTGAAAAGTTGTCCCAAGTACTTTCACCAGTGAAAGTACTTGGGCTTGCCTTCTTTCACAAGCTATCCCAACTACTTTCTCTAGAGAAAGTACTTGGGCTTGCTTTCTTTCACACCAAGTTATCTTAGTTCATGTGCATGCAAAGGAGATCTTGCTATCTTAGGGACTACTCCTTAAGTACTTTCCCTAAGGGGGAAGTAGAGAGGAAAAGGAGGTCATGGTAATGTAATGGAGAACATAGCTATGCTAGGGACTCTTCCCTAGGTACTTTCTACAAGTAAATAGGGAGGATATAAAGGTCATGTGTGCTTGTAGAGGAGGTCATGGTAATGTAATGGAGAACATAGCTATGCTAGGGTTCCCTAGGTACTTTTTTCTACAAGTAAATAGGGAGGATATAAAGGTCATGTGTGCTTGTAGAGGAGGCCAAGAAATTATATTGAACGTGTATCCCCAGTAACCCTTTTTCCTTGTAGAGGAGGCCATGCCAAGAAATTCTCCTGAACATGTATCCCCACTAACCCTTTTTTCTAATATGTTGTATAATTTCCTGGATAAATATAAGAATTAATGCACGTGGAAAATTATAGCTTGGCATTTTTAACTCGGAGGTTTTAGCTCAGTAAATGAGCATACCCCCATTTGCGTTGGTGATTCTGGAGAGCTCCCCCAATAAGCTCGCCGCTAGAGCTCCTTCACACGCTATTGTTCCGTGCCAAATCATAAGGATACCAGATGTCGCTCACACTATAGTGCTTCTTAAGCAAGTCGTGCTGGTGGGAGGCTAACCCCTGCTACTACTGCTGCACCTGCCACTCCCATAAAAAATACTTTCCCAAGCTTGATCCAAGCATGAAAAGTTAATACTTCATTTCTCAAATTTCAAAAATCCAAAAATCTTCCTTTCTCCTTGGCCCTTTTTATCCTTCTCATTTGGCCATGCGGAGAGAGAGTAAGTTATGTTTAATAAAGAGTAAATAAACTAGTTATCTATACCAATGCGTTGTTGCCCCTATGGTATTATTTTTTGAGACTTCTAAAGAGAGTTCTTGCCAATTAAAGCATTATTTTTTGCAAGCAAAGCATTATTTTTTGCAAGCAAAGCATTATTTTTTGCAACTTCTAAAGCGACTTCTTGTAAAACAAAGCTCATTAATCTCTCCCTTTAGGTATCTATTTTTGTAATATTACCTTTAACAAATGAACTCACTCTCTCTTTAACTTTTCTTTACTCTCTCTCTCTCTCTCTCTCTCTCTCTCTCTCTCTCTCTAACTGATGCTAGCTAATGTAAAATGCCTAGAGTAAAGCAATCTTGGACCTTCGGTGGGTTTTTGGCCTACGCTTTGACATGCACAGAGAATAGACATGCATGTCATTGTACTAATTGTAAGTTTCTATGCACACATTTGTCTATTCACATAGTGTATACTCATAACCTCTATACACATGTTTATATCTATGCCACATGCAAATGCATATGTACATAGAACACATGCCACATGTTTGTATCTATGCCACATGCATATGCATATGTACATAGAACACATACACTTGCACATGAAGTACGCACACATAGAATACACATGCACATAGAATAAGAATATCATTGAATAAGAAACCGTATCTAGAAAACATGCAAAGAACATCCTTGCTTTGTAGAGCGATAAAAAATGCCAATATCCAACAAAACAAAATAGTGCAACAAGTGAGAATCAATCTATCGATCAAGTATTCTCATTAGAAAAATGAAGCTTGTCTTCTTACAACCCTCGGCGGGGGGTGGGGGGTTCACTCATAAATATGTAAGCGTAGCACGTGGGTTCAACAAAAGGGGTTTTTTTAATCCCTTTTTTACTCATTTTTTACATATAGAAGGGTACCATTTAAAGGGGGTATTTACAGATTGAATAGAAAAAGGGTGTGTTTTATTCATAAAAATATTACAGATAAGGGGTTTTTTTATTGGGCCTTGAACGCACGTGATATAGAGAGTTTACATATAGTGAATCCCTTGAGCTACACCCATCAACCATGGGCAATGCATGATGCCAAATGTGGTAGGATGGCAATGCATTTCCACTACATTGAGCATGCAAAGTGGATATCTTCTTATTTTGTGGACCTACACACAAAAGAGAGGACTAATAATAAAACGTCATCTTAAAAAAAATCAATAAAAATCCATCACAGTTAGCCTTACTAGACACAAACAAAGACCTAGATAAAGCTATGCCAGCAAGTGCTTAAAACAAGTGACATATGTCTCTATGTTATGGACAGTGTTAAAAACACACTCTTTCCTATATGTAGCAACACTCTTTCCTAAATGCAGTAAATAAGTAGCACACTCATATCGAAATGAGTAGCTTCCATATGTAGTAAATAAGACACAACCCTCTCATATCAAACTGAGTAGCTTCTATATGTAGTAAATAAGACATAGCTCTCTGGTACAAAGTAACTCTCAAAGTAGGCAACACAGGTCTCTGTGTCATGGACGATGTAAGAAACACACTCTTTCCTAATCCCATACCTCTCGATGAACCCTTATTCATAACTTTGACCATAAAAAAGTCCATCGTTAAATAGAATCCTAAAACAAAGTAAAATTAAGAATTTACATAAAGAAATGTATAAATGTTTATATGATAACACCTATAATGATTTGTTATAATTTACATACCCATCCTGGTGGTTGTTTAGCATAATGCTTGTAACATGTCACAAGGAAGGGGTGCACATTAAAGAGGTGGCTCTATAAAGAAAATAAGTTATATAATGCCATGTATTTAAAAAAATTTGTGAATAAATATAAAAATATATAAAAATATCAACCCTCGACTCTAAGATCTTATTGAAAGTCCCATCTCGACTATGCAATAAAATGATGACCAATCATCGGGGTGTCACCTTATCTAGGCATAGTACCCACAACCTCGATTTCTTTTACACCAAGTACGGCCTTGATGTACTCGTACCCTCACATATTGTCATTTTTAATCCAAACCTAGTACTATCCCTCAACATTCTTCCCACATTATAAAATGATCCTATATATGGAATATTATTAATCCCATTTTGGATTAACGAATATGCTCCTCCATTTGAGGACATTAACAAGTATCATTGCAAAGGAACTATAAAAGTTGTACATTATGAGATATTGGCCACCCAAGGCCTTAGTAAGTTTTGGGCACCTAAGGGTGAATAAGGGCCAATTGTATATAAGCCAATGGAAAGACACAATCCCCCTTTGTGTTATGAGAGATCTTGTCTTGTCTTGTGAGAGAGAGAGAGTGAGAGTGTACTCTAGTGCATGTTCCTTTTCTATCCATATATGTGTGGAAGAGTGAGAGGTAGATTGCCTTGTATTGTGGTGTGAGCGACTCTACGGTGGTGACAGCGTGGAGTGGATCTTGGAGGATAGAAGCTCCCGGAAGTGAGCTTGGGGACCTCAAGGGACGTGAGCTCGAAGCATTGGTTTGGTAAGTACCCAATGACGGTTGTTGTCTATTGCTTCTTCCAATTGTGAATGTTTAGAGTTCTCTCTTGGGAGGTGTGGTAGCCCATAACATTTTTGGCGCCACTGCGAGGGAAACACCATTATTTCTTCCATCCTCTTTGAGCTTCAGCTCCCACTATGTAAGATTCATGATTGCCTTTGCATTGAAAAAGTGCATTGTGAAGAGAATGTATAGATAAGGTTTGATGGAAGGATAGAGTTGTGAGAAATTGTGTGTTTTTGGTGTATGGGTGAGTACTTGGGTTATCCTAGAGGAAAGCTGCATTGTTTTTTCTTTTAATGTTGATGTTTTTATCACAAAACTTGCTACCATGAGTGAGCAGGCGTAATACTTTGTTTTCTATTTTATCCATAAATTCATAAAAAATACAAAAATGAAGAGCCAATGGCTGTGCTTATAACTTGCATTACATTCATTACTCTCAGCACAATCATTTGGATAGGTAAATTACATTCCTTACTCTCAGCACAATCATTTGGATAGGTAATTTGCATTACATTCCTTACTCTCAGCACAATCATTCTGGAACATTTGGAACATTACACAATCATTCTCGAACATTTGGATAGGTAAATTACATTCCAAACTTCATTCTCTTGATGCACAGACTAAACACGTGAAAGTGCAGAAAACGGTTCACGGCATGAATCATTTCCTGCTGCTTCACTGCATGAACTGCCTTCCGCAATCATCGCCATAAATTTTGAGATTACCTTGCCAAAAATAGGGTACCTTATCTTGACATCTCTGACACAACGGATTTGAAGGAATTAGCAGTAAAATAGTTCACAATGTGAAACATTCCCTATTTCACGACGTAAACCATTGACGACTTCATGACATGAACCACTTATGGTTTCATGACGTGAAATGTTCATCATTCCCTATTTCACGATGTGAACCCTTGATTAATACTTCACAACATGAACTATCCTCTGAGGTTTCACGGCGTGAACTGTTTTAGTACGGATCTAATCCACGAACTAAGGATTGTCAGAGTTAGGGGGGTACCTTATTTGCGTAATTGGAGTCCATCTAGCTCAGATCAAGGCGACATTGAAACGAAATGCTACTAAACACGTAATTGGAGTCCATCTAGCTCAGATCAAGGCGACATTGAAACGAAATGCTACTAAACACGTGAAAGTGCAAAGAACATTTCATGACGTGAACCATTTACGTTTCACAACGTGAAACATTTCTTGCTACTTCACGACGTAAACCATAGTCTGCAGTTTCACGACCCAAAAATTTGGTTCGGCAGAAACCTATGAAAATCTAATTGGAGTGGTAATTTAGCCTGTGAAATCACATTCTCATGCACTTGAGGTCTAGTAAAACTCATTTTGGAGACGATCTTACCCCCGATGATAGTGCATCCAATCACCCAAGATCTTCCTATCAAAGGAGTGTTGGTTGATGCCACTCGATAAACACTCAATTGAGTGTTACATGTTAGAGGAATATGACCACTATTGATACAAGTAGTGAAGAGTCCATGGAAGAAGGGCTACAACTCTTTGGTTTTGGAGAGGAAGAAAAATCATCTTCCCCTGCAAGATCTAGTGGTATCTTTGATATAGCCATGGGATTTTTTGGTCTCCAACCAAGCACAAAAGATGAAGCGCAATCTGCGAGCATGGGCCCGTCAACCAGCGCTGGACAAGGTCTAAAACCAAAATTACCAACCCAACCTTCTGGTTCTAGGTTGACAACACTATGAGGATCAGTGGAACAACCTCTAGGGTTAGGAGAGATGCAACCAGGACAGATCAAGTTTTTTTCCCTACATCAGAGGAAATAGAAATAAACCTGAAGAGGGTTGAAGTAGAGTGACAACTGTGATTATTGGGGCTTAAGGAAACAGGAGCTCGATACTCAAAGAACAAGGGTTGAACAGAAGGAAATGGAGAATGTAAATCCATTTCAATCACGTGGCAAGGAACCAAAAATGTCTAGAAATGCCACTGATAGTATGGGAATGGGTATGATTAAAGGAGCAATCCCAAATCTAGAACCCATCAATGAAGAGCCAAGGACAGAGGAAGGCTTCGATATGCAAAATGAAGGTGACTGCTTACCTAGGGAATCTAGAGAGGATGAGGATCACCTTTATACAAGGGAAGACACCTTTATACAAGGGAAGACATAGAACAAATGATCAATGATCCCATATTCTTGCAAGGCATGGAGCTTGTAATGAAGCAACACCTTTAGTTTAGGTCTAGGACCTTGGTCATGGGCTCAAGTATAAAAGGGGGCTCATGGACTATCATTGTACCTTTTTGACACTTTTACACTTTGATATCTTTCGATATTAGTCATCATGACTCTTAGAGTCTCATGGCTTTCAACCTAGGCTTATGGAAGGTTGTTTCCATCTTCTTGGTGGGAGGTTAACTCACTTAGGCATCATGGCCATTGTATGAAATTATCCTTCATCTTATATTATGATGATTTGTCCCTAATCTGAGCTTTATGATCACTCCATTCCAATTGGTATCAGAGCCCTAGGCTTAGATCCCTAGGATTAGAGCTCTTGGCTTGGATCCTTTATATTGGAGTGATTAATCCCTTAATCATTTTCGAAATTGATTTTTACTACACAATTTTTTAGAGTTGTTATTTTCTTGATATGAGAAGATTAGCAATCAAATCTATGATAATTATTTTTGAATTTGCATTAATTCCTATTTTTAAAACCCTTAATCCACACAATTCCTTAGTTTTCTTGATTTTCTTAGAGGCCAAGTGTATTTTATCAGTGGAGAGTATTTACCCACTTCGTAATTTTTTTGGGGGGGGCTTGTTCACATGGTTTGAGCTTTGTTGAGGTGGTTCATGTGCCATGTGATTTGGTTTATTTTGGGCGTTCACTCGCACATACTTTTAGCCACTTGGTTTGTTTTTTTGGGTGTTCACACACACATTTTTGGCCATTTGAGCATATTGGTGCCTTTTCCACACGTGGTGTGGCATTCTTGTTCACATTTGGGAGTGTTTCCACACTTTCAGGCATTGGCGGGGTGACATGGGGATCCATTACTACCTCTACTCCGCCTATGATCGACGTGCTACCCACCATCATTCGTCGTCTCAACATCACTACGACTCCATCCCAGATGCTGATCGTGCGGCATCTACTAATACCCTATTACTTTGGCTCTATGCCCGTCATCTTTATTTGCCATTTTCATGTGAGGAGATGCATATCATTTGCCGAGTTCATACATACATTTGGCACATCGCGGCTTCGACCTCTAGATCCTACTTCACCGACATCATGCTATGATGACACATCATATTCATGTCACATATGGATGTTTGAGCTTTAGATGTTGTTGCCTAGCCAGTTTAGACACTTATTTTATGAGGATGTTGTCCGTGCTAGATGGTCCATACGTTCTACATATGGTGATTTTGTTGAGGATCTTTGTGGTTATCTTTACATACGGATGGTTCGGCATTGTTTGCATGGGATGATGTATGTGGGGACTTGATTGAGTGCCCTACATTTATGAGCAGAGATGACTATATACCAAAGGATAGGTATCATTATGACATGCATTCAGTGGATGATCATCATCATCATGTTGATGATGATATTGATGTTGACACATGTACACATGGTGATGGTCATACACACACATGTGATGACATTAATGTATCACACCCACATACCCATGATGATGTATCGTGTACACATACACATGATGTATTGATGTATCACACACACATACACATGATGATAGTAATACATGTGCACATGTTGCCACTTGCACATATTCACATGATGATGATGTATGTGTTAGTGATAGTGATAGTGATGTGTGTGAGTCAGATCATGTGGGCATGATCTTGATGGGAGGGATGGCAGCGAGCATTCCGAGCATTGTGATTCTTGATACACCTATGTTTACCTACCTTCTAGCGGATCATAGTGATGCATTAGGAGATAGTGATACATTAGACTATCAGTTCTTGACTAGTGATGCATCCATTGAAGTGTGTGAGATTCGGGATGATGATACTTCATATGTTGATGAGCACATCATAGACCATGAGGAGCATATACCCAAGGTTCTAGTATTAGATGTGTTGGGCTACTTCTCTAGAGTTGTCACATGTGGAGAGATTTCGGATACAACCACTACTTCTAGTTTTCATAGAATTCCTAGCAGCATTCGTATGGATCGAGTTGTTGTGATTGAGCAGTCAGGGATAGTGCATGAGAGTAGTGATGAGTTTATAGAAGTGAGACATCGCGTAGGAGTTGTTAAAAATACAAGTGAATAGGGTTGGAACAAGCCCTTGGTTAGAGGCTGTAAAAGAGAATGTGTAAATGTGAAAGAACCTATGAAAAGGTGAGAAGAATCTACTGGGAGAGAATAAAGGGTAGCATGAGAAGATTTAGGAAGTGTGGAGATATTCTCGGAAGTGTGGAGATATTCTGGGAAAAGTGAAGAGGTGGAGAGAATCACGAAAAAGAGGTGGAGTGAATCTCAAGGAGAAATCAGTGGGATTAGATGCTTAGATGTAAACTCTAGAAATTGAGGCATTGGCCTAATGAGAATTGGCTGGTTTTTGAGTATCCATGCCTACATTAATTTATTTGTTAATTACCTACTAATTACATCTTAATTATTTAACTAATCACTTTGTTAATGATGTTGATTCTAGTGTTTGATCCACCATAGCTCATCACAATGCCCTAATTTCAACATGGTATCAGAGCCATGCCTAGAATCCATCGTTTTGTGAGCTCATTTTCTTGCTAATTATTTTGCTTAGGATTAGTAAAAAATTATAATTTTTCCTCTTTTTTCAACTCACCTCTGTATCCCCAGCCAGTGGAGGAGCTCCCTCTCCTTGCACACATAAAATTAGGCCAAACCCTTCTAGCACATGATAGCTATCTCATTTCTCTTCAAGCTCATCAAGAAAGAAGCGCAAACCGCCAACGGAGCTGGGAGAAATCACATTTTTACCAGGCGCCGTTTTTCTGAGCTGATTTTGATATTTCTACTTCCACAAATCAAATGTGTCTAATTCCTCTTAGCCCCAGGGGTTTTCAAGCATGCTCTACAATCTGGTGAAGACAAAATTCAATTTCATCAAGTCTACAGTGAGATCCAAGCTCTTCATCAAATCTGTAGGTGACTTTGGTAAAACAGAGATTAAGCTTTCAATATTTGGTCAAATCTTGTGTTTCTTGGCTTAATCCTCTACTAGACTCATTGCTATTGATGGCTTTGAAAGCATTTGAGCTCATTGCTATTGATGGCTTTGAAAGCATTTGAGCTCATTTGAAGTCTAAGGCACCAGATCTGGACTCCCCGCATACTCTATTTTTTGCACACAAAATAGTGGATTAATTTGCTAATCAGTGCTAATCACTATATTTTTGGTACAATTGAGGGTTCAAATTAACCATTAGGTATCTGATACTGATTCAGTGCTAATCACTATATTTTTGGTACAATTGAGGGTTCAAATTAACCATTAGGTATCTGATATACTGATCCTTATAACTTCATATTGCAATTCGGAGTTGGTTTGATACTCCAACCATTCCGTACAAATTGGTTACCCTTGAAAATTGTGCTGATAAATTTGTGATAATCATCATTTTACATTTAACCCTTGGTTAATGCCTGTAAATCTCACTCAAATTCAAGATTATTCACAGCCAGAGTTGCATTTGGAATGTGCATGAGAATGAATGCTATACGCATTATGTATTGGGCACATTGCATTAGTGTAAAAATGGGATCAGACACTGCCCTTGTCTAGAATAAGGCAAGAGGTAAGACCTCCCGTATAGATTTGGGTTTGCATTGCATAATGACACAAGATAAACAGAAAAAGCCCAAAGGAATTGTTAAACAAACATTTAAACATGTTGCTCACATGGAGCAAGAAGACCTGACAGACAAGCTCATGGCCCCCCAGCCATGGAAGAAGAAGAACATCTCTTTCCAAGAGGAAGATCCACACCAAGAAGATCTAAAGGAAGCATTGAAGGAAGACAAGGAAACGAGAAGAGAAGCTGCCCCAAGAAGACTGAAAGAAGAGGAGGAAGACATGGACACGTGGAGAGAAGCTGCCCACCACGACAAGAAGACTGAAGACAAGAGAAGATGTGAGGCTCCAAAGAGTGAGGAGCCATGTGAAAATCTCTGAGAGAGAGAGAGAGAGAGACCCCACAACCCAATGTAACCTGCCCCAACAAAGTAAAACCACCTCTGAGCCATCGATGATGTAGGCCACGTGGTAGATAGATGTATGTGTGAGCACTTTAGTCAAGGTCACGGGCACTTGTAGTAAGCCTTGGACACATAGAGAGAGAGAGTGTCAAGGACTATGAGATTAGGGACTCGAGGCACTGGTCGTCTCGCAGGCTATCAAGTAAGAGAGAAACTTGATATAGGGTCCAGGTGTGCTAAGAGAAACTTGATATAGGGTCCAGGTGTGCTAAGATAACTTGAGGGGAGGTGTAGGCACTAGTCGCGGACTATCAAGTAAGGGGAGGCAAACTTGGTATAGGGTCTAGGTGTACTAGGAGTATTCACTTGAGGGGAGGTGTTAAAAATACAAGTGAATAGGGTGTGTGCGAGAACAAGCCCTTGGTTAGAGGCTGTAAAAGAGAATGTGTAAATGTGAAAGAACCTGGGAAAAGGTGAGAAGAATCTACTAGGAGAGAATAAAGGGTAGCATGAGAAGATTTAGGAAGTGTGGAGATATTATGGAAAGTGTGGAGATATTCTAGGAGATATTCTGGGAAAAGTGAAGAGGTGGAGAGAATCATGGAAAAGAGGTGGAGTGAATCAAGGAGAAATCAGTGGGATTAGATGCTTGGATGTAAACTCTATAAATTGAGGCATTGGCCTATGAGAATTGGCTGGTTTTTGAGTATCCATGCCTACATTAATCTATTTGTTAATTATCTACTAATTACGTCTTAATTATTTACTAATCACTTTATTAATTACCCACTAATTACGTCTTAATTATTTGCTAATTGCTTTGTTAATGATGTTGATTCTAGTGTTTGATCCACCATAGCTCATCACAATGCCCTAATTTCAATAGGAGTATGCATATCGATCATATTTTTAGCATATCCTATGACATTAACCTTGAGAGCTTTACATTTGATCTAGGTATTTCCTTAGATCCAGTGTTATTGGAGATTGATTTATCATGGGATTTAGGTCATATAGGGACACTAGTGATATCGACATTCCACCACATGGATGTGATTTTTTTTTTGGCTTTTGTACATAGCCACTTGTATATGTCTTTTCTTTGGGTATGACCACCCTTTGATTTCGAGGATGAAATCATTATAGGAGGGGATGGAATGAAGTAACACCTTTAGTTCAGGTCTAGGACCTTGGTCATGGGATCAAGTATAAAAGGGGGCTCATGGACTATCATTGTACCTTTTTGATACTTTTACATTTTTTGATATCAGTCATCATGACTCTTGGAGCCTCATGGCTTTCAACCTAGGCCTATAGAAGGTTGTTTCCATCCTCTTAGTGGGAGGTTAACTCACTTAGGCATCATGGCCATTGTATGAGATTATCCTTAATCTTATATTAATCCATGATGATTTGTCCCTAATCTAAGCTTTATGATCACTCCATTCCAGAGCGCTTAATCCAACAAGGCGGGCGAGGGTCGCTAGGCCATGAGGAGCTGGCCACCAGACCTAACCATAGACCCAAATTGCCTAGAAGGGCCAATGCAGGAAGAGGATGAGGTGTAGGTAGGGTAGAGTAGCTCCTCAAACACCAATTGTGGACCCAAATACAGATCTTAACGTGGTCACCAAAGGACTAATCTGTTGAATATGGTTGCGAAAATGGGCCGAGGAATGGTTAGAGAGCTAGGCACCGCTCTAGAATCCATACCATCCCAAATGAAGCCACATATCATTTCCAAGCTTATATAAAAGCTCTTAGGATGGGGACCCAATCCAACATATTGAGATCTTTGAGTCGACTTGGAAAACCTGTGGGGGCCAGTGAGTGATGTGACCATGATCCATGCTTTTTCAGTGACCCTAGAGGGAAAGGCTCATCAATGGTATCAAACCTTAAAGCCAAAGAATAAAATCAACTTCACTCGGCTCTCAAAAACGTGTTCATACCAAGATTTGCTAGTTGGTGACAGATGGAGTCATGTGCCTGAGCTCTTCAGAATATTAAGCAGAAAGAGAATGAGTCCATGCAAGACTATGTATCCAAGCTCAAGCACTTGAATTCAAGGTGTAAGCTTCACAATATTAAGCAGAAAGAGAATGAGTCCATGCAAGACTATGTAGCTCAAGCACTTGAATTCAAGGTGTAAGCTATGATCAGTTATTGCCTTGCTTCCGAAGAAGAGTTTGAGATTATAAAATGCATGATTATCTAGTATTAGCCTAACTGGCTGCTCTGGATGCATGATGTAAGCTGGTAATAGAAACATGACTGTGGACGAGCTCAGTAATGCTATACTAGACAAAGTAAAAGTCAAGGATGGAAGAGAAACATTAAGGCATGCTCATCTCTACCCTCAGAGGGATCTGGTATGGTGCTCCCTTTGCAGAATGAACCACACCACTACTGAATGCCGCCCTCAATTAAGAGTAAGGCAGTTACTATCTTGTGTGAGATTAGGGAACCATGACACTTCCATGTATAGGTATCCTAGGCTCCAGCTTGTAGCACAACTGCCGGCACTTAGAGTGCCACTAGCCTTACCAGCACCACCAGTGCAAACCACTGCGGCGGTGGCTGCAAGGCGGCCAAACCCATCCTACTTACCAAGAGGGATGTTTCGGATACAGGATATCCTAGGCTCCAGCCTATAGTACAACTGTTGGCACCCAGAGTGCCACTAGCCTTACCAGCACCACTAGTGCAAACCACTACGGCTACAGGAAAGCCAAACCCATCCTACTTACCAAGAGGGATGTTTTGGATACAGGATATGTCGCATTGCCACCACTTATTCTATGACCACAACCACCAGAGGCTAAAATCAATCAAGTATTGATTGAGGAGCCCTTGGATGAGGGTGAAGTCATTCATGAGGTGGAAGTCAATAACGATTACTATGAGGAGGCCACGAAGATTGTGCCAGAGTTTTATGTTCTATAGAATAACACATCAGTACCAGTGTTCCAAACCACAATACAATGGAAAAGTAAAGACATAAACTCAACTATGAGAAGGGGGCCACTACAGTGTTTTGGCTGTGGTGGTGGACCTCATTGCATAGCAGACTGTCCTAATAAGAATGTGGTTCATGCTCACCAAGCTCAACCAATGGTAGCATAACCGAATGACATTACAACACTTACTTGTGTTAAGTGTGGGGTTGATCATTTGATCAAAGACTGTCTGTATCGTGTCAGTGGTTCTGCTTCTACTTCTAACCATGCCACTATCCGGACCGTAAGTGTGCAACCTGGGAACATCACACCATTGAATGTCCTAACACAAGCACAAGTAAAGAAAGGGGACAAAGTGAAAGACCCAACAGGTGTGACAACCTCTAAAACTAGGAGAAGGAGGAGTGAAAAAGTGGATAAGGGTGACACCCTGGTCACAATCCAAGATGGGTCCAAAGAAGATACCATTGACAACGGTGGATCCACCCAATCAAAGGAGAAGGAAGCAACTAAGTACCAAAACCAAATTAGCATACCCAAGAAACACAAAAAGAGAGACTAGCAACCCCTAAAGGAATTGGTGAATATCCAAATGATGAAGAAGAGATAAGGAAGCTTGACAAAGCTAAGGCCTTGGTGGAGGAGTGCCAACGAATTCACGAAGCCAAATTAAGGGCTAACGAGGTCAGGGATACAATGTATCCCAAACATGAGCTGATAAACGAACATAAATTAGAGGTGCCTATTCCAATTCTAGAAGAGTCTGATGGAGGGACCTCACAGTGACCTCATGGCAAGAATGTTTGAGGAAGCAGAGCAAGACTTGTCCATTCATTCATTCCCTAGGGGGGTGAATATGAGACGAACACATGAAAGGAGACATAGGCAATCTCGTTAGCCGTACTGTCCACCACCACTGTCCAAATGCCATTAGGACCCTTGCCATTAGGACCCTTGCTATGTAATACAACGGCATTGTGGGCAGATATAAAGGATTGGGTAGTAGAGGGAAGATTAAACCCAATGTCCACTACAGAGGAGACCCTGTCACCTTTAGCAGAGAAACACCTGAGGCATGTAGAGGTGAGAACCCCCAAATTCATCAAAATACCGATCAATCAATTGGGCCGATATTATGAGAGTGATGACACAAATGCTACAATCCCAATCCATCATAACGAGTACCAAGCATTGGCTATCTTGGATGGAGGAGCGGGGGTGAGAATCATTACAAAACAATGTTGGGAAAAGTGAATTTGGAAAGAGAAGATCTAATTGTCAAAATGGCAGATGAAACATCTTCAAAACCTTTGGGCTACTGAAAAACATAAGGCCTAAGCTCTTTTTGTTCTGCTACCATCATACATTTATTGTAATGGACTTCCTACATGCCAGCCATATTCATACGACATTATCTTGGGAAGACCTTTTATGAGGGAGTCCAAATTGGTGTATGATTGGGCATTAGACCACGTGTATGTGCGGAAGGACTTGCAATTACTAAAGATTGATCTACAAATGTGGAAGGCACATCCAATGGAAGGGAAATTGTTTGGCAAAAATTCGGTCACCACCCCCACTGATTGAACCACGTCCTCACAAGTCTGCCAACCAATGGTAGAAATTTCAAGGGAAGAGGAAGAGGCTACAATGTATGTGTCACTTCCACCTCTCAATTTCAGTGAAAACTGGATGCATGTACTTGCCACATAGATGTGTTGCAGCCCAGAGGAACCCAATATGTTGAGCTAGGGAATGTCCCTACCACCTCAGTGTGCATGTGCAGCAGCAGCAATTAAGAGAAGAAGATACGGAGGATGAAGCCTCCAGCACCACACAGAAGGGACTGGATCACAAGGCTGCACTAGTGTCCAACGCCTTAGAGGATGGCAAAAATAGAAGAGGTATATTGCTCATGACAAAATGCGATGTTACAAAGTAAACCCATGGACACTTATTAGTGGCTGAGATATCTCGAAGCCACTAAGGTGCATGAAGAGTTTTCTAAGAATTGGGGTGAAGAGTTGAGTAAGATATCACTGGAACGTAAACAAGAGGAGAAAACTATACCTCAAGAGCCGAAAATTCCCAAACTTACGAAAGCAGGGCGTCAAAAACGGAATGAGGCTCTGCTAGGGCTGAAGTCGAGTGCGAGGCTAGAAAAGCATGGCTCAGACAAAAAATGAGGATGAGAAGATAAACTAGACCTACTCTCAGTGCTAGACCATTTCAAAACATACACTATTGAAACGAACGAAAAGTGGTCCAATTGATGGCTAAAAGATTAAAGGAAGATGGTCTATCCATGTTGTATGACGGTCTAGCCAAAGTTAAGGAAATTGATATTGCAGAGCCAGGGGAGGAACCCAAACCTGTCTATATTGGTAAGAACTTAACTGCAGCCCCAATAGCTGAGGAAGAAGATATAATATCTCTCCTCAAGGAATTGCTTCACCTGGAAATACACAAAGATGAAGGGCGTACCGCCTAAAGTAGTACAACACACGATTTCGATCATGGAAGGATCCAGACCATCCAGGTAGAAGCAGTACCAGATGAATCCAAAATATGCAAACGATTGTAAAGGAGAAAATTAACAAACTCATTGATGCGGATTTCATCTATGAGATCAAGCACACAGATTGGCTCTCACCAATTGTGATTGTGCCGAAGAAGAATGGGAAATTGAGAGTCTGTGTCGATCTCGAAAAGGTCAATGTAGCCACCAGGAAAGACCACTGCCATTTACCATATATTGGAAAACGGGTGGTAGTGAAGAAGCTTATAGCTTCCTAGATGGGTTTTCAGGCTATAATCAGGTGTCCAGCATAAAACAGCCTTCAATACAATGTGGGGAACATATGCTTATAAGGTTATGCCTTTTGGCCTCACCAATGCTCCAGTAACCTTCTAACGGTTGATGTGCACAACCTGACTAATTGCAAAAGTGGCTGGAGGTATTCATTGATGATCTATGTGCACACTCTTGCTGAACTGAACATTTGGCTTGCTTAAGGAAGGTATTTGAGAGATGTCAATCGTATCGTATATCCTTAAACCCTTTGAAATGCTAATTCTGGGTGTAATCTTAGGGCACATTATGTCAAAAAAATGATATTTCCACAGATGAGAGCAAGGTAAAACTAATCTTGGAATTACCCCCACCTACCAACTACAAAGGTGTACAAAGGTTTATGGGTCACGTTGGGTACTATCATCGCTTCATCATATTCTCTGTTGTTGAAATCACTAGACCATTGTATAGACTTCTCATTGTCTTTGAATGGACTGAGGAATGCCAAGAAGCATATGATAAGTTAAAGAAAGCACTGGCCAGTACGCCTATCCTGAGACCACCCACCCAACTAGGATCTTATATTCCACCTGCACTTCAATGCATCAAACTTCGCAATAGGTTGTGTATTGGGACAACTTGGGGAATTCAAATTGGATTACCCAGTTTGCTTTGCCAGTCATCGTCAACTAAATACAGAGATAAATTACACTACCACGGAGCGTGAAGGGTTGGCCATGGCCTATACTGTAAAGAAATATCAACATTACACTTACTGGCCAATAAATTTGTATTCTTTGTAGACCATTAGGCTCTATTATATTTGGTGAACAAACCCTGCACCACGGCAAGAATCACATGCTGGTTACCTTTACTCTTGGAATTTGACTTTATGGGTCACAATAAGGAAAGGGACACAATATGTGTTGGCTGATCACATGTCTCGAATTCTGAATGGAGAACCTGCCAACCGGTGTTGATGATGACCTCCCAGATGCTTGTCTGTTTAAACTTGACATGGTGCCTGAGTGGAGAGAAAATATTTGACTATCTAGCTCATGGTTTAAGACCCTTGAACAAGGATAAAATGCGTTGGCTTATTAAGCTGGCCGCGCCTTATCAATTGATTGGAGAATTATATAAGCAAGGTAAGGATAATCTCCTTAGACGATGTGTGCAAGAAAATGAATTTGTCACAATACTAGAGGAAGCATACTAGAGGTAGCCAGTCCGCAGGGATTGGGAACATAAGCTAACTGCAGCTCTATGGGCGTATCGTACATCGTATAAGGTGGCTACGGGGCATACTCCCTTTCGTCTAGCTTAAAGCATGCGCATGGTAATGCCTATGGAGTACTTAATTCCAAGCTTGTGAATTGCAGTACAGGAAAGACTTACCGAAAATGCATTAGCCGAGAGATTGATCGATTTAAAGAAACTTGATCAAACCCGGCTAATTGCATCACATGGGCTTATGGTAGAGAAGTTGCAGGAGAAAGCGTTAGTTTGAACATAACTTGAAACAAAAGGAACTGGAAATGGGAGACCTCATCCTCATGTATGGTGTTGAAAGAACAAGAAAAAGAAACTCAAATACAGAGGGTTAAGACCTTTTAGAGTGTCCGAAATTGCCCCTCAAAGGTCGGTCTGAGTTGAAACCATCGAGGGAGTCCAAATGGAAGGATATATCAATGGGAGTAAACTCAAAAAATATTACGGACCACTAACCCAAGCGATGCTCACACAAGAGCTTTTATTGAAACAAAAGAAAGAGCTGGCCAAAGAAAAATTAAAAAAGCTCAAGAAGAAGCCATGGCAAGGGAAGCCAAGCCTAAACAGAGACTCTAGGAAAGAATATTTCATGTGAATATGGCTTCACTCATGCTTCACGACGATGAGGATGACCTAGACATTGAGCCGGCATGTCTCAATGTAAAAGTCTCTACTAAAGAGAGTCATGCACAGAGTATTGCATTAATTGATATGGGATCAAGTCATAACTTGATCTCTTATGAAACCTGGGTAGCTCTGGATAAACCTCACTTAGAAGCCACAAATGCACAAGTCCGAAGTGTGCATTTATAAACTACAAAAATTGTGGGATTTTTAAATGTTAATATTTTTATAAGAAATAATCCTTAGTGGGAAAGGTGTTTGTCATGCCCGCAGGATCCATGGAAGAAGAGACGATTCTTGGGAGATCTTGGATCTACACCAGTAATTGTCATATCCAAAGTACACTAGACAATGAAATAGAGAGAGAATGGAGAGAATTTTAAAATTTTGTTTATACCAAACAAGAGATAGGTACAATATGATGGTGCTGTCCACCCGTGCGCTCTAGTGTAGAGCTTACATGGCAATCTAGACAGACTCTGGATGGAGGGCGTACTGAGAGTATAGGGAATATATGCTCACAAGCATTGGATGCCTTTGCTTGTGCCAACTATTTCCATTTATAGTGCGGAGGAACGACGATCACAACTACGACCCCTTCCAACATCTAAGATGGGGTTCCCACTAAAGGTATGTGCACCAATGGCTTCTCCTCATAATGGGGGCCGTACAAATGTGCACCATACATCAATGTGAGATACATGCTGAGAGGCAAGCATTGAATATATACTAACAAAGGATACCATTACTGTGCCATTATGGAGCCCCTTAAACAAGGGAAAACAAGCAATGATAGGTGACATGGAACTACCAACGCTAGAGAAACTAGAGGTCATACTCAAAAAGGCATCCATGTCACAACCTCACCCTCCTACGACAAAACCACAGAAATAGCAGCAAAAGTATCTAGTATGCCAACGGTGGGTTCCCAAAGCCCAACTTCAAGCACAAGGATACTATGATACAAACAAGGTCTTAGGGGGATTAAAGCAAAAAGGTCAGATCACAGGCATGGGACAAAAAAAGCTAACCCAAGATAGACATCAGGATTCCAATCAGATTCGCAACCCTCAAGGTATTCAAAAGCAATGGGTTCAAAAGGATTTACTAGCTTCACAAGGTTATTATCAAGGCAATACAATAGTATGGGCACCCAAGTTCAACCCAAAATCCAATACTACATGTACCTTTAGGAGATCTGGAAAGGATCATAAACAGAAATAGGACCAATATCAATGTAAATCGAGTGATAAGATGGAACAAAAATCAGTTTGGAAAAAGAAGCTTGTTCAACCAAGTGAACAAAGAGGTGCGACATTGCCAATGTCACCCACCAAGGAGAATATGCTGAACAAAGTTGTGGAGAAGGGAAAGGGAGGCATGCACCCACATGCACAAGAAACAAAATGGGTTCCACATGATTCAATAGATACACTCTTCTATTAGATGGAGGGCAAAATCAGAAGCTCCCACTCTGAACTGAAGCGGTTGAAACAACAAATTCCCACAAGTTCTAAAGTACCACATTGGTTTCTATGGCAATAAAACATAGAAGATTGTAAGCGGTATCCATTCCCCAGTAAATGGGTACGAGGTACAAGAGTATCACTTTTATGCCATGAAACATGTTCATGCATTTCACGTGTATTCAATTCTTCTTTAAATGCATAACTTGTGACTTTGGGTGTTTGAGCATATAGAAAACTAAAGTATCAAAAACCTGCATGCATTAAGGATCAGATAGTTTCATGCCGTGAACCAGTACATGAAGTTTCATGCCATGAAAAGCCCAAAGACGTTTCACGTTCATGAACAATTTTAATGCTTAACACCGTGAAACATATTAAAATGATTCATGTCGTGAACCGACCTACCGCTTCATGCCATGAAACAATCACAAACTAAGGACAGATCATGCATTGACACATGGGTTGCTCGATTAGGTTAACCGCCAAGACCGGTGGCTAGATCACAAAAGCCTCTTCTTTCCTTTTTTGTGCCTTTTCCTTCGTCATGCTTGCCACTCTGCATTCTTTGTTTGCGCTCGTGATCGTCGCCCCAATAGTCTTGCATTCATCATTGTCGCCATTAGCATTGCTTGCAATCCTTGGTCTGACATGGCCTCCTCCATCACACCAGAAGCAGAAGTCGAGGAGACTCCAGCCGTGACCCAAACCAGTACCACAGGGTCACCCATGGAAAACAAAAGAAGAGAGGACCTTGTGGCACCAAGATCAGTTATCTTTGGCCATATGCACAAGGTTTTTAGGGATCAATGATCAACAAAGAAGTGCACACAACATGGGAAAATCATGCCTCAGTATCACAGCCCTAAATGCTTACAAATACTGGAAGATGCAAAGGTCCAGGATAACTTGGATAAAGTAGGCCTCACCAAAATGGCCGAAATCCTCCCCCACACAATCAACACAGATTTATGTGCAGAGTACCTTAAATCTTATGATGATAAAGCCACCAAGAGGGGAATAGTCACAAAGGTAGATGAACAGAACAGGTCCTCCTCTCAGAAGAATTGATACGTGAGGCTCTGTAGCTACTGCCATCGATGCAGATACATATTCCCAATATTGAGAAGCTGCCCATGGAGGACATGTGCAAAAGGGTTTCTTACAACTCCAACAGAGCGGAGTATGACAATATATGGTATGAAGTCACTAAGAAAGCATGTAGAGCGATGTCTATGATAATCCAGGTGAAGCTAGTTGGACAGATATAACAGGGTCACTCTCAACAAAATTGCCAAAGTGCATGAAGAGAAAGAAGAAGACTGGGCTTGGTATATCCACAGAGAGATGGAGAACTATTTGAAGTCACACCAATCAAAGGTGTGCAATCCCTACCTGCTAACCAAGGTACTTAGTCATGTAGTTGACCTCCCCATTACCAAAAGCATCCTAAAAGAACAAGTACCACAAGCTGCAGTGCCACTAGAGCCACTAACAATTACTCCTGAAGAGCTATAGGAAGGAAAATCCCTCTTAAAAGAATATAAAGGAGATAATGCAAGAGATGAAGAAGGGGAAATGCAAAAAGCGAGACAAAACAATGTGGGGCATAATACTAGCAGTTGTTGAGGAGTCCTAATGCTTGGAAGCCGAACTAGCCAAGGACATTGCTTCATATTAGCATGTGGTGGAGCAACAAGAGGCAAGGGGCATTAGCTTTTACTGATGTACCATCAGTAAGTACAGCTTCAAAATTGCCTCTACAAACACCCCCTCTAAGCCCAGCACATATGGCATTCAAGAACCTCTCCCCACTCCATGATCTTGTTCTCTAAGATCTGCAAACCTCAACGGAGGTTTATTGCTTTTTTTTAATTATTAATAGTCTCTCTTTTGTGTGTAGGTCCACGAAATAAAAAGATATCCACTTTGCATGCACAATGTAGTGGAAATGCATCACCATTCTGCCACGTTGGGCATCATTCATTGCCCATGGTTGATGTGGTTAGAAAGCATGATTGCTCGATTGGTAGATCGATTCTCACTTGCACTATTTTGTTTTTTGGATATGCAATAACCCTCAGCAGCTAGGAACATGACTTCTTTGAAAGCTTGCATAGATATAAACAAGAAGATGGAAATAACACTGCATCACTAGCAATGAGATTAGAACTTGGTAGGGATGAATGTAATGGATAGACCTTTATTGAAAGCAATGCTAAGGGAAACTATAAATGGGACAGAAGTGAATTCCATTCGAATGATAACAAGAGAGAATATTCATAATGAAATGCGACCTATTTATTTCCTTACTAAAAGAGTAGAATCTATTGACATGGTGATAAGTGGGAATAATCTTCATGAGGATGAAGAAATGACAAATGTTTATCATGACTCGGATGTAGCATCTTTCCGACATGACAGAGAATGTACTCAAAGGGTGACAAGGGATAATCTTCACGAGGAGAAAGAAATGCCAAATTTTCACCAAGATGTATAAGTGGCATTTATCCATCAAAGTAAAGAGATAGCACATGTTCATGTGATAAGGGAATATCTTCATGAGGAGAGAGGGGAAATTTCTTCACATGAGGAGAGAGAGATGATAAATGCTCACCAAGATTTAGAAGTATCATCTTCATCAAGGTGTAGAATTAGAACATGCGGAGGTAATGATAAGGAGTGATCTTTAGGATGCTTCTTGTTATGTGCATGATAGAGAAAAGGGAGGATTTTATCTATCCTTCATGAACATCCCTGTGTACCATATATGCATTGTGCAATGTGGTCTTTGGGTCTATTCAACTATGATAGTACTGAAAGATCCTTGTCCCCGCCGCGCAACGAATTTAGGGGTTGCGCGGGGCAGGGTCCCTCACTCGGGGCCTCGCCCATGGATATCCGGACAAGAGTCTAATCCCTATGTTCTTCCAAAACCGAACCCGGAAAAACTTCCATCGCCCGGAAAGCATGGGCGTTTCCTCCAGGATATTTTTACTCTAACGTAGTCAAAAGCCTTAACTAACTGAAGTGATCTGACCGAACCCGTAAGTCCCATAGTCAGATCAAGGAAAAGATTACACTTGGATCATAGAGACCAATGCTTTTTTCCTCATTGAGAGGCACAGTCGTTGATTCTTTTCCATAGAACAATTTTTATCCGAGATTTACTTCATCTATCGTACCATAATAGAATTGAGTCTCATTTTAGGGATCCATCAGTCTAGCTATCCAGTCCCATGGGTTAACCAACCACCCAACCATTATAGTGATGGGATCCAATTAATAAGTTGGTTAGGTTTTGTCTCGGGTACCAGGGAAAAGAGTTCCTAGGCCCCCTAATCGGATATTCATGCAAACTTAGAACTAGTCACACCACTTACACACCCAATATGAAATTGCCTTTTTCACAGATTCAGCTAACTTTAAAACAATCTTTTAATGAAACTATAGTATCACTGATCATAAACTTCCAAAATATCCGGTTGAATCCTAATTTTCAATTTTTCCTTCATCGGTGTACCTATAGCATCATTGGCAACCAGAACGCTCACCACCTATCCACTCAGGGGCCTTTTCGATAGTTCCTAGCTCATAGTAACTGGCAATATTTTCATTTATAAAAATCAAAATGGAATATCCGTTGAAGATCAACAAGATCAACCAGCAGATCCATATAAAAGAGCTATGGACTCATCCGTTGTTGAGGACCAGCAAGGTCAATCAACCAGATCCATGCCCGAATTCAGAAAACAACTCTTACTCCTTGTTCCAATATCTTCCCCGACGCACGTGTGGGTATCTTTGGCAACCCAGAGCCCGAGCACATTTACATCCATTCTTTCACATACATCCATTCACATCCCATATCATTCATTTACATCTTGATTCACATGACATCATATCTCATCCATTCATTCACATCTATTTGATTCACATCACATCTCATCACATCTATTCACATCTCATCACCTCTATTCACATCTCATCACCTCTATTCACATCACATCCATCCATTCACATCCATCTGATTCACATCTCATCACCTCTATTCACATCTCATCACCTCTATTCACATCACATCCATCCATCCATTCATTCACATCCATCTGATTCACATCACATCTATTCACCTCACATCTCATCACCTCTATTCACATCACTTCCATCCATCCATTCATTCACATCCATCTGATTTACATCACATCCATCTGATTTACATCACATCCATCTGATTTACATCACATCTCATCACATCTATTTACCTCACATCTCATCACCTCTATTCACATGACATCATATCTCATCCATTCATTCACATCTATTTGATTCACATCACATCTCATCACATCTATTCACATCTCATCACCTCTATTCACTTCACATCCATCTGATTCACATCACATCTATTCACCTCACATCTCATCACCTCTATTCACATCACTTCCATCCATCCATTCATTCACATCCATCTGATTTACATCACATCTCATCACATCTATTTACCTCACATCTCTCATTCACATCCATCTAATTCACATCACATCTCATCACATCTATTCACCTCACATCTCATCACCTTTATTCGCATCACATCTCATCACATCTATTCACCTCACATCTCATCACCTTTATTCGCATCACATCCATCCATCCATTCATTCACATCTATCTGATTCACATCATATCCCATCACATCTATTCACCTCGCATCCATCCATCCATTCATTCACATCTATTTCATAGAATTTATGAGAATAGTAATTTTGATATAAAGATTCTTTACGCATCTATTTATGCATAAAAATCAACTTCAGTGGGAATAACACTTTTATAAAAATCCTTTTATGCATCTATTTTAATGCATCTATTTATGCATTAAAATCAACTTTATAAGAATAACACTTTTTGAAATAAAAATAAATCCTTTATGCATCTTTCTATGCATAAAAATCTATTTTAATGAGAATAACACTTTTTGAAATAAAAATAAATCCTTTATGCATCTTTCTATGCACAAAATCAAATTTAATGAGAATAACACCTTTGAAATAAAAATAAATCCTTTATGCATCCTTATATGCATAAAATCAATTTCAATGAGAATAACACCTTTGAAATAAAAATAAATCCTTTATGCATCCTTCTATGCATAAAATCAATTTCAATGAGAATAACACCTTTGAAATAAAAATAAATCCTTTATGCATCCTTCTATGCATAAAATCAATTTCAATGAGAATAACACTTTGAAATAAAAATAAATCCTTTATGCATCCTTCTATGCATAAAATCAAATTTAATGAGAATAACTCTTTTGAAATAAAAATAAATCCTTAATGCATCTTTCTATGCATAAAATCAAATTTAATGAGAATAACACTTTGAAATAAAAATAAATCCTTTATACATCTTTCTATGCATAAAATCAAATTTAATGAGAATAAAACCTTTGAAATAAAAATTAATCCTTTATGCATCTTTCTATGCATAAAATCAATTTTAAAGAGAATAACACCTTTGAAATAAAAATAAATCCTTTATGCATCTTTCTATGCATAAAATCAAATTTAATGAGAATAACACCTTTGAAATAAAAATAAATCCTTTATGCATCTTTCTATGCATAAAATCAAATTTAATGAGAATAACACTTTGAAATAAAAATAAATCCTTTATGCGTCTTTCTATGCATAAAATCAAATTTAATGAAAATAACACTTTTATAATAAAAAATTTCTATTATGCATCTTTCTATGCATAGAAATTAAATTTAATGAAAATAACACTTTTATAATAAAAAATTTCCATTATGCATCTTTTTATTCTTAGAAATTAAATTTAATGAAAATAACACTTTTATAATAAAATAATTTCTATTCTGCATCTTTATATGCATAGAAATCAATTTTAATAATTAATATCAGTGATATCCATGGATATTCATAGGTGAATATGTACATGGAGTAATTAGAATATTTCTTTTAGAATGCACAAACGGTAGGAATTACTCTTTTGGAATAACATAAAAACAAAGTTTCTTTTCCACAAAATTCTAGTAAATTTTGCCATAACCTCCTTTGTATGGCTGACTATTTCTTATTTTATCATTCTAATTTCAACTTAAATTAACCCAATCTAGATGTATAGGACTCTAATCTACTCAATTTTTAGAATTCAAGAGAGTAAACAATAAGAAAAGTTTAATTAATCATTTAACTAATCTTTCTAGGATTAAGAAAGGCTAAATTGTAAAGAAGAGAAGGGGGTGGCCTTTTCCTCAAATGCATAGCATTTGAATTTAATTCAAGCAACTGTAAAACAAGAAAATCAAGAAAACCATAGATTAAAAATTTAAAAAGTAAGAAAATTTAGCTTACATGGAGTTGTAAGCTTTCCTTTGGCTTGAGGGATTGAGGGTTCTACTCTTGTTTGAAGCAAGAGTCACCACCAATTTCTTTGGAGAGGATTAGGCCAAAAACAATTGAATTATTAAAAAAATTCAATGTAAATGGCTCAGGACAAGAGCAGAGTAACAGTGTATAAACACCATTAAGCTTTTACAAAGGGAGAGGCTTCTATTTATAGAAAAAAGTGAGCTTCTAACCAAGCAAACTGATTCTAGAATTTTCCAGATCAGTTTGGTCAATTTTTGACCATTTTTTGGTCAGTTTAGCTTACTTTTTGGATCTAGTTGAAACAGGAGAGAGGAGAGATAAAAATATCTCATTGTTTTTTAGTTTTAAACTTTTCAACACATGTGAAATAGGCGCCTCCTTCATGAGGGGAGATCCACACACTGAGGTGTCAAAAATGCATCATTTTCTCTAAATATCTCTTAATTTTTAACTAATAAACCTTGTACTCAGTCAACTCTTCATATGTGAGCATTTACTCATTTTTGGGAGGTTTTTCTTTTATTCTTCAATTTATCTCCTCCCTACATTTGGATTAATCTTATTGGTCCATAAGAACCTTAATTTTGGAGCATAATTCAAAATTTTTTGAAAATCTGGACCCTTACGTTGTGGTCCTTTATACCTATTTTTAATTAATTCCAATTGCACATTGGAAATTTCTTTTTGAATTTTTGTTTCAAGGGAAATCATTTTAGACACTAGGAGCATAATTCAAAATTTTTTGAAAATCTGAACCCTTACGCTGTGGTCCTTTATACCTATTTTTAATTAATTCCAATTGCACATTGGAAATTTCTTTTTGAATTTTTGTTTCAAGGGAAATCATTTTAGACACTAGGAGGATTTTTATATCAAAAAATATCTCAATTTTGAATTACCTCCCTCTAGTCATTTGCTCTCTCCAGGCCAAAACAGGGTAAAACAGGATCTTTCTTTTATTTCTGAGAGGGGAATAATTATAAGATCAGAAGGGGAGGTACTTACACCTGCACATCTCAAAAGTTGGAGGGAGGAATCTTACAAGTACACTCATTAGGAGCACTTGCAATTGGGTGTGGTTTTTGTGACATAGTGGAACGACCACATTGCACCATATATGCATGGTGCAATGTGGTCGTTGGGTCTATTCAATTGTGATAGTATACTCATTAGGAGCACTTGCAAATGGGTGTGGTTTTTGTTTGGTTTTTGTGACACTCAATTATGGGATTGTGAAAAGAAGAATGTTGTTAGACAAGTCTTAGAACATACTATTGTAAGGGTGGACATGTGTCTCTACGTTCACTTGTAGAACCACTTGAACCATTAAAATCGTATGTGTGTTGATAATGCTTAGAGTAAAACTTTTAGAAAATAGTTTCTCATGTGACAATGGTATATATAATTTTAGGATATGGCAGTGTTTATTATCGTATAGGATCCTTGGTGATGTATGCAATCATGCTCCTCAATTTGCACAATTATATGTCACAGAATCAGTTGGATGTTATGAATGTCTTGGATGTAGTAAATTTACAATCACTTATGTCGACGATGTATGCGTATATTTATTATGGGCTACCGCACCTCCCAAGAGAGAACTCTAAACATTCACAATTGGAAGAAGCAATAGACAACAACCATCGTTGGGTACTTACCAGTGCTTCGAGCTCATGTCCCTTGAGGTTCCCAAGCTCACTTTCGGAAGCTCCACTTCCATGTTGTCATCGTAGAGTCGCTCACACCACAACACAAGGCAATCTACCTCTCACTCTTCCACATATACATGCATAGAAAAGGAACATGCACTAGAGTACTCTCTCTCTCTCTCTCTCACACACACACACACACACACACTCATAAGACAAGACGAGCTCTCATATAGCACAAAGGGGGATTGTGTCATGAGAAAATGCCTTATATACAATTGGCCCTTATTCACACTTGGGCGCCCACCAAAACTTACTAACTAAGGCCTTGGGTGGCTAATATCTCATAATGTACAACTTTTATAGTGCCTTTTCATGACACTTATTAATGTCCTCAAATGGAGGAGCATATTTGTTAATCCAAAATGGGATTAACATCCCCCCTACCTGATGTAGGTTCTGTCCTAAGAACCTACATCCGCCGAGGTTGAAAGACCCGCGCCGAACTCATGCTTGTAAAGGTTACAACATGATTGAAGCTTTTTTAAGGTTCTTAGAAATGTGGAGTGGGAGGTCCAGAACCCTATGTCGACCATATCTTCAAAGGTGATATGCATGTAGCTTGGAAGACACCTTAGGAAGGTGATATGCATGTAGCTTGGAAGACACCTTAGGCAATGATAGTATAGCATCATGCCTCTTTCATTTGGACCTGTGTTCATGTCAAAAAGTAGTTTCTCTACATTTAAGCCATCATACCACTCCTTTGGTTGATCGAGAATGGTTGATCGAGAAGCACCATGATCAATTTCAAAAACCTGACAGTTGCCACGATAGCTAGATCTAAAATACAGTGCCACGCTCATATCTAGTTCAATAATTGTTGCCTTTGTTGTGCCATATTTGAAAATGTTGCTTGTGGTAAATTATAGCACACATGAGAATCCCGTTGTTTTGCATCACAGAACTGCAGTGGGGTGAACCTCCGCTTGATAGGCATGTACAGTAGATCAACTCGTTGGGTTGGTGGTGAGCACTAGTGCTGTTGGCTATACTTTGGAATTGTCAAGTGCTCTTTGTGCCAATCTGGCTACCAAAATCTTCAATTCAGGGATTGGTATCATCTACGAGAGACAATGGCGATATAACCCCCTCTTATGTGTACAAGATTTGCTTTTTGGCACATGTAGAAACAGTATAGCTGATCATAAATGGAACAATTCTGATCTCGAGCAGGTCCGCTATGTGAGGGTTGACCAACTTTGTATGTTTTGCCACATTGGCCCATAAGGTTTCTTCTCTTGCCACCGGCAATAACTCTTCCAATTGGGGCATTGGTGCTAGGAGAGGATATGGCACATAGGGTTGCCGTGTAGATGAGACTATCGATTAGGCATCTAGCATGATTCTCCTATTGGGTTCAAAAGGTGTGATTTGCATAAACACCTTGAACATCAGCTTTGGCTTTAGTAATGGGTTGCCTTCCCTGATAAGCCCTTCATATTCTACACATAACAAGGACTCAAGAATAGTGCTATCAGTAAATGGCTCAATGTCATCTCTAGGTTGGATGGGGCATACCTCTTGGTGGAGATGGGTGGGGTGTCGACATCTCCTCGGGGTCGAGAGGGTTAGTGGGAAAATCTAAAGGTATTGAAGGTAGTCGAGAGAAAATGCAGTCGGCCTGAGTTTTGTTAGTAGGAGCAACACTCAAAAATGGGTGCAGTGATTTACTTGCCATAGAAGAGAACATTGGATAGGTAGTACGAATGGACGAGCATTGTGTTTCTTCTTGGCCCTCACTTGAACTAGGAGGCGGGTGGGTGGGTGGGTTTGTTAATTTTTATGAACTCTTATAGTTATGTTAGATCTTCTATGGTAATATTAGGATATTCTATATGTACTTTATCAAAGTTATATACCACATTAATCATAGCCTCCAAATGTTTATGTATATTGTGCGGTAGAGCATTATGATACCAAACGGATGATAGAGTGTAGACTCTGAGAGATTTAAATGTTGGTGTGTATTATATACCTCTAACCACCTGTGACTAATGATCCATTGATAACTACGTGCAACCACCTCATAGTTGGCTGGTGTGGTGGGTATATCATCTGGCATAAATAGGTTAAGTTTGTCGACATTGTTATCCAAGATATCTGATTGTTGTAACACCCGACACCAACTACGAAGTTTAAGCATGATTGGATGTAATGGATAGAAGAATATATCAATTGGATCCGTCAGTACTAAGTCACCCCCCTAAAAATACCCATAATGATAGTTGGGTCGACATCTCTCTTTGTATTTTGGAGAATTAGTGTTAAATCTCCTAAATGGGGTCATCAATTAAGCTTATCTCATACTGAAGAAGGGAGAGGGTTAGTGTAGAAAAAACAAGGTTAAGGTTTGAGGAGGGGCCCGAGGAGTTACTGGCAACAAACCTACATTCGAGGCTCGTTCAATGAGTAGTCATAATTCATCTGTAGGCTCCATTCTTTCAGTCCTTTCCCTTATGGCCAGCTAGCGCTCTAATTCCTGTATCCTTGATTCCTTGTTGACTAGATATTGCAGCCTCACGGATCATTCTTGCAGCATCCAATTCTTCATATCTTTGTGTAGCTGCTTCCTATGCCCTTCTTGCCAATGCTTCCAATGCATTTACATCTACAATCCTCTTTAGTTTCTCTTTGGCTAATAATTGGCTACTTTGTAGCTATTAATTGTCTTGATCAAGCACTTGTTTGTGGTTTGCAACCATCTGATCTATCTCCAAGGATTTGGAAGTGATTGCTTCATTCAAGGCTTTAATTTTCTTGGCATGTCCTCTATTTAATTGCTTCCTTTACAGCTTGAAGATTGACCACTTTCTGTTCAGTTTGCTGAGATTCAGTGATGATGGTGATTTACTGTTTAACCCTTCTTCTTTGACCTAGAACAATGCATGAGTCTCCTTGAGTTGTTGTGTATGTTGTTCTTCTTTATCTCAAGCATTTTCCACCTCCTTTTGAAGCTGTTCTTTAGCTTTTTTGACTTGTGTTGTTAGCTCTGTGTTCTCTTTGATCCTTTGCACTATGGTTTTGCTGAGCACGTGGTTGTTTCCTTCCAACACTTGGTATCTTGCCTCTTATTCTTCTGCACCCTTCAAACCCTTAAGTATGACTTCTCTGTGTGTAGCGTCAACTATAGCCATTTGTTCCTTGAGCATTTGTACTTGGTCGAGCGTTTCCTACACTTGCTGGAATGGTAATTGCAGCAAGTTGTTAAGAACTTCCATTGTCTCCTGTAGGAAGTGGTGTATCCTGTAGGAAGCGGTGAGCATCTATGTTATGCAAAAATGAATCCGCAGACTGGGCCTCCATCTTCCAATCTTTGTTTTTTCTTGAGCTTGTAGGCTCATTAGCTTGCTTCCTTTTCTCAACTTCTTGGCCTTCCTCTGTAGCCTCTGGTTGTACGGATGTGGCCTCTTCATTCCTTTTATCCACAGCTTGTTAGGGCACAACTTCTACTAGATAAAAAAATCACTAGACACAAATGAAGACCTAGATAAAGCTATGCCAACATGTGCTCAAAACATGCGACAGATGTCTCTATGTTATGGATAGTGTTAGAAACACACTCTCCTATATACAATAACACTCTTTCCTATACACAATAACAATTTTTCCTATGCATAGTAAATAAGTAGCACACCCATATCAAAATGAGTAGATATAGTACTTGTATCTAGGATCCTTGCTTTCAAAGAAGTTATGTTCCTCTGGAAATCTCTTGTCATTCCTTCTACTTAGTTTTAGCCCTATTGCTAATGGCAAACCATTGTGCTTATCTCCTTCCTGATTTGACAACACCTTTATACATTTTTGCTAATATGATTCTCATGCATCAACACATGAATACTACAACAAGAAACCTTAGCTTGCACTTCTTTTAAAAAAGATTTATCCCTCGCAAATAGATCGGTTATCCCTAATAAGATTTAATCTTATTACTAGTGACAAAGACTTATGCCCACCATCTTTCCTACATACGGTAAGCCCCTTAATTTCAAAGAAGTACCATTCATAGCAATGTTAGGGAAATTACCTCTACTAAGTTTTGGTAATGACAAACCGTAGTGATCATCTCCTTGACAACATCTTGATGCACTCTCCCCAATATCCCTAGTGTGACTCCCATGATAGATCAACACGTTACCAGTGTTGTAAGAAACATTATATAGAGCTACATTCAAGCACTGAGAAATAATTTCTCTAGAAATACATGCATTTGTTCTCTTAATATTGGTTTTCTCTCAGGCTATTTGGCATCTCTTCTCCCTTGTAGCATTCAAACAAATTGTTTAGAGAGGAAACAATTAAGATTTACATAGTAGCAAGAGTGAAGCACATTGGAAACTATGGTGTGTGTGTGTGTGTGTGTGTGTGTGTTTATATTGAAATAATTATAATAACTATCTACAGTCAAACATTAACAATATTCATAACTCTAACCATACCCGATCAGTTTAGTGACAACAAGATATATTACATTGTATTAGATCTTGTTGGAAATGCTGAGACAATGTCTCAAACTATAATATAATGGTTGAATAAAAGGAAGCAAAACCTAACAACATTTGTTTTGAGAAGGCAAGTCATGTTACCTACATCCATACAAGCAGACAAAGAGAGATGTTAGTCCAAATGTGTACTGCAAGTGTTAGAGGCCCCTACCACATGCTATAGATGTCACCCAAAAATAATGTCTATCATCTTTGAGAGGTTAAAAAAGAATCATTCAATCCAAAAATTATCTTTGCAAGTATGCAGTTATATTCTAAGTGTTGAGCTTAGCTAACTGGCCCTTAAAGAACTTCTTCTATATACATAAGCAGATTGTGTTCTATGGTTATAAAACCATAGTTTTTCTAAGATAAACAACTTATATAACATATAGAATGAATTCATCTAGCCCTATTGGAAGAAAATATGCAAACTTAATTCCATACAGCTCCAACGCTTAGTATGCTAGGCTGAAACATGCAAGATATGTAGGCAAGATCCTAGACAGCTAGAAAGCTAATCAAAAAACTTTGTTTGCTTCAGAGTCCATAACAAGAGTAGCAGTTAAAGCCCATGCTCCATATTCAAATGGCTGCAGGCTCTTCCTACACCCTAGGAAAAAAGTACATAATTCAGAATCAGGGCTATCATAGGCAGGGAAGGAGTCACAATAACCTATATCAATGTTGTGTAACCATCTATACAAAGAGCTGAACAGGAGGTAGACCTATAGAGAAATAGAAAGACATATATTTGTGTCTCTCAAACTTGAGATATAAAATCAAGGCTAAGGGAACAACCATATAGAAAAATGCTCAATTTGCTGTGGGGTTTAGACCCAAGCTAATACCTACAAAGTTGTGTAAACATCTAAAAACTAAAAGTGTGCAAAAAAAGCTAATGAGAAGTTGGTCCTTCAGCAAATCCAGAGAAAAAACCTTATTTTCAACTGCCAAAACTGAAGTATACAATCTAAGCTAAAACACCATCATACAGTGCAAGTCAAACATAAGGGAAAAATTTGTTACACCTTCATACTCCAGGTCCAGGAAACATATTTAAGTCCTTTAATATCAAATAGAGGTATAGCAAATCATGACAAGCTATGTGATAACTGTAAGGTACATGCCTCAAAAAATTATCACAAAGTTGTATATGAGATAGGGTATTTTAGAAACTGGTTATGTAACAAGTTGTGAAGGGAAACAATAGAAAACCAGCATATATCAAATCAACAAAGAGAGATAAGAAACATAAATTAAAAGAAAAAACCCCCGATCTTAGACGTCCTCATGCAATCCCTATGCAAACCGTACAGAAATATTCTCAGATGTTATGATTTCTACCAGCATTCCAAAGGAGATAAATGACCAAAATCTATATGGTCAGAATAGTCATTTCTCAAAGCACATCTCTAAAGAGTCTGCCTTGACCATAATCAAGCCAAGACATCTCAAGCCATCATATAACCAGTACACAAGAGAGTCCAAACCATGTAGAGAAACATTTAGTGTCAAATCCCAATCACATACAGACCTTAGCCTCCCATAATCATATTTTAGGGTGGATTCTACTACAAAAAGAAAATATTTTATTAAAACATCAAGAGTAGTGCTATCATAAACAAGAGCAGTGCAAGGTACAACCAAGAATACCTTGATAATAAATCCCAACCCTACTAACAAACCATGCAATCAACTTCTAACACCAGATTACCATTATTTCTGACATTCATGTATATCACCAGTATGTTAGAGTAGAGTCTTGATAGGAAATTAGATAGTGTCATGTGAGCCTTGCACCATAGCAGGCAAAAGCCCCAAAATAGTGAAGCATATCCAAGTCTAGAAAATTACACAGGATAACCGGTGTACCAAAGAGATGTGGTGGGAAAACTTAGGTACAATAAACAATAGTAGTAGGCAACATGAAAGCCTTTAAAGGAATTTTTGTACAGTTAAAGACACAATAGTAAAGTATTCATGAGATATGATTGACCAATTGTTTTAGTCACAAATCTATCACATGCAGGCATAAACAATCGTATGGAAGCTTTGAAAAACAGAAACCGAGTGCACCTATGTAGAAGGCACCCCCCAGAAGAAGCAAGTAATAGAGCCATAAGGAGCAATAAGAATTTGGGCTAAGTGATATGTTACCCTCACCTCAAACTTGTGCCTTTAAATAGGAAAACCACTCCAAGTGTGGAGTGTGAAATGTCTGTATGAACTTGATGTGCCCCATCTCCTCCACCGCTATATAGACGAGCGACAAGCAACCACCTGAAATAAAAAAGTTGCAGAGGAAGTTCCAAGAGCTAGATAATATCTCACGAATAGGGTTGTCATATGCCTAACCCAGTACTCTCATTAAATGAGTGAGAAAAGGTATCCAATAAAAGCGCGATACAAGGCTTAGCCTTAAAAATTCTTCACTACAAAGGCTTGTTCACACTATGACCATAGACTCTCAAAAATTGGGAATTTTTTCATTGTGTGTAACTGACAATTGTTAAGATTTGTGTGATCTAGCATCCATTAGCTTTAGTCCTTAGTGGATAGATATTGTGTGCACCTTAGGAATAGACATCCTAAGGTCATTTGGTCTCAAATTACCATGGTTTAAAGGTGTAGGCATGGTAGGAGGTTCCCTTGATGTAGGAGTCACTTTATGGTGAGAATGGTGAGATAATTAGGGGATGGTGGAGCTAATCTAGGATGCTCCCACGTTTTTTCCTTTTCTCTCTATATAAATAAGGTCCTACACTCCTTGGATATGTAGAGAGAAGCTCTTGTAAGCTACCATATGTTGGTAATATAACCTAGTGGATCCTTTGTGGGCATGAGCTTATCTCCTCATTACATTAAGGTAACCTTTGTGGTGTTCATGTCTATCATTTATTTCATGGTATTTCATCTATAACCCATCACATGCTAAGTGCATCTAGCATTGCTTATGTGCATTGATCATTTGAAGAGGTAGTCTCGCGGGCAGGAACTCTTTTCCTTGCTTACACTCTCTTGAAAAGTGGCCAAACCTCTCCACATTTTTTGCATTACTTATTTTGAGGGCCCTTCTTGTAGCACATTGCTTTGACATGCCCCTTCTTTTTGCAAAAAGAGCATTTGATCACTCCTTGCTTACCCACATACAAAGCTTGATTGGTTGTTGTTATGGCTCACCCTAACCCCCCTTGAAACACATCCAAAAAGAGATTACCTGGTGAACCACAGTTGTGGATCTTTCCAATGGCCGAGCTTGTAACCCTTGAGGTCTCTAAGCTCTACAACTCTTTGAGAAGAAATTCCACCGCGTCTCCCGTGAGCGTTGTCACACTGCAGCATTGCACAGTTGAGATAGAAAATATTTGAGTACCCTATGATCACTTCTCACATAGAAACGACTCCCATAGAGATAATGATGCCACTTCTTGATTGCATGCAAGATGGAAATTATTTCTTGATTATAGACATGCAATTCCATCTCTTGTCATTCAATTTGTGGCTCTTGTTAAATTTGCAGAGCAATGGGATGAGCTATGGTGGATCAAATGCTAGAATTTGCAGAGCAATGGGATGAGCTATGGTGGATCAAATGCTAGAATCAACATCATTAACAAAGAGATTAGATAATAATTAAGACGTGATTAGTGAGCAATTAACTGATAGCTTAATGTAGGCATGGGTAATAAAAAACTAGCAATTAACTGATAGCTTAATGTAGGCATGGGTAATAAAAAACTAGCAATTAACTGATAGCTTAATGTAGGCATGGGCAATTAACTGATAGCTTAATTAAGACGTGATTAGTGAGCAATTAACCGATAGCTTAATGTAGGCATGGGTAATAAAAAACTAGCAAATTCTCATTAGGCCAATGCCTTAATTTATAAAGTTTACATCCAAGCATCTAATCCCACTGATTTCTCCTTGATTTACTCCACCTCTTTTGCTTGATTCTCTCCACCTCTCCCAGAATATCTCCACACCTCCTAAATCTCCTCATGCTACCCTTTATTCTCTCGCAGTAGATACTTCTCACCTTTTCACAGGTTCTCTCACATTTACAGATTCTCTTTTACAGCCTCTTGCCAAGGGCTTGTTCTCGCACACACCCTATTCACTTGTATATTTCAACACCTCCCCTCAAGTGAATACTCCTAGAATACTTGGACCCTATACCAAGTTTCCCTCTTACTTGATAGTCTGCGACGAGCGATGACCAGTGCCTAGCACACCTCCCCTCAAGTAAATAATCCTAGCACACCTCCCCTCAAGTGAATAATCCTAGCACACCTGGACCCTATACCAAGTTTCCTTCTTACTTGATAGTTCGCGACCCAGTGCCTCAAGTCCCTAAACTCATAGTCCTTGACACACTCTCTCTCTATGTGTCCAAGGCTACTACAAGTGCTCGTCTCGTGACCTTGACTAAAGTGCTCACACATACATCTACCACATGGCCTACATCACGGTGGCTCAGAGGTGGTTTTACTCTATTGGGGCAGGTTACATTGGGTTGTGGGGTTTCTCTCTCTCTCTCTCTCTCTCTCTCTCTCTCTCTCTCTCTCTCTCTCTCTCTGAGATTTTCACATGGCTCCTCACTTCTTGGAGCCTCACATCTTCTCTTGTCTTCAGTCTTCTTGTCATGGGGGCAGCTTCTCTTCACGTGTCCATGTATTCCTCTTCTTGTTGTGGCAGCTTCTCTTCACGTGTCCATGTATTCCTCTTCTTGTTGTGGCAGCTTCTCTTCATGTGTCCATGTCTTCCTTCAATGCTTCCTCTAGCTCTTCTTCTCGGTGTTGATCTTCCTCTTAGAAAGAGATGTTCTTCTTCTTTCATGGCTGGGGCCAAGCTCATGGCTGGGGCCATGAGCTTGACTGTCAGTTCTTGCTCCATGTGAGCAACATGTTTTAATGTATTATTGACAGTTCTTTTGGGCTTTTGATGTTTATCTTGTGTCATTATGCAATGCAAACCCAAATCTATGCGGGAGGTCTTGCCTCTTACCTTATTCTAGACAAGGGTAGTGTCTGATCCCATTTTTACAATAATGTAATGTGCCCAATACATAATGCATATAGCATTCATTCTTATGCACATTCCCAAATGCAACTCTGGCTATGAATAACTAGAATTTATGTGTGGGTTAAATGCAAGATGATGATTACCACAAATTTATGACCATAATTTTACAAGAAATTACATTAAACCAAGGGTAACAAATCTGTACGGAATGATTGGAGTGTCAAACCATCTCCGAATTACAATATGAAGTTATAGGGATCTATATGGTTAATTTAAACCCTCAATTGTACCAAAAAATAGTGAGTGCTGATTAATCACTAATTAGCAAATTAATCCTATGTTTTGTGCACAAAAAATAGAGTATGCGGCGGGGAGTCCAGATCTGGTGCCTTAGAGTTCAAATGAGCTCAAATCCTTTCAAGGCCATCAATAGCAATTAGTTTAGTAAAGGATTAAGCCAAGAAACACAAGATTTGACCAAATTCTCATTAAGACAATGCCTCAATTTATAGAGTTTACATCCAAGCATCTAATCCCACTGATTTCTCCTTGATTCACTCCACCTCTTTTGCTTGATTCTATCCACCTCTCTCAGAATATCTCCACACCTCCTAAATCTCCTCATGCTACCCTTTATTCTCTCCCAATAGATACTTCTCACCTTTTCACAGGTTCTCTCACATTTACAGATTCTCTTTTACAGCCTCTTGCCAAGGGCTTGTTCCCGCACACACCCTATTCAGCACTTGTATATTTCAACAGCTCTCAAATGTAATTATCCCATGATCTTGATATAATACAGTACCAATGCCTCTTCCACATGCATCCGCCCTTATGGTGAATGGCTTTGAAAAGTTGAGACATACCAAAATAGGAGCTGATGTAAGCATGCTCTTGAGTTCTTCAAAACTCTTATTTGCAATTGTATCCCAAACAAATTATTCCCTCTTGAGGTTGTTTGTCAAATGTGTAGCTATGTGTGCATATATTTCAATGAAACTCTTGTAGAATGAAACAAGTCCCAATCACCCTCTCAATTGAGTTGTACTAGTTTGAAAAGGCCACTTTTGCACACACACTCCACCTCCACTCATGCCATCTTTGCCAAAGGTGCGGCTATTTGCACATATCTTTCAACAAATCTCCTATATAATGATGCAAGTCCTAAGAACACATATCTTTCAACAAATCTCCTATATAATGATGCGTCCTAAGAACACATATCTTTCAACAAATCTCCTATATAATGATGCAAGTCCTAATGATGCAAGTCCTAAGAACCCTCTTAATTGAGTTGTATTGGTTGGAATAGGCCACTTTTTCACACACACTCCACCTTCTTGAGATCCACTCTTATGCCATCTTTGCCAACAATGAGACCAAGGTACTCCATCTCACTAGCCACATGAACTACATTTCCTTTCCTCACTAGATAATTGGTTGGTACGCAAGGCTCCAAAATCATGTGCACATGCTTCAAGTGCTCATCTTCACCCTTACTACACCAAAATGTCATCAAAGAAGAAAAACACAAACTTGTAGAGAAAGAGTTAAAGCACTTTATTTGTCAAGGCTTGAAAAGTGACAAGTGCATTGCATAGCCTAAATGGAATAACCATGTAGTGATAAAGACCCCTCTCAGTCCTAAATGCCATCTTATACTTATCACCACTCTTCATCCTTATTCGATGGTATCTAGACCTCAAGTCAATCTTGGTGGAGACACTTCAGCTCATCTAAAAGATCAGCAACCAACAAACAATGCGAGGTAAGGGACACCTATTCTTGATAGAAGCTTTGTTCAAATCATGGTAATCCACACATATTCAAAAAGTCCCATCTTTCTTCTTCATAAGAAACATCGAAGATATAAAAGGAGATTAATTTGGCTTCACCCATCCCATTTCCATCAGTTCTTGCACTTGTTTCACCACCTCATCTTTCTTCACTTTGGACAATCTATATTGTATGAGCTATGTCTTAAGTTGAGTAGCATTGATCAAGGTAAGCTTTGATGTATTAGCTTCCACATCAATGTAACACTGTATCATAAAACTGCATAAAACCTTGCTTTAGATTCACAGTGAGGGTTCCTAGACCTTGAGTTCATATGACCAAGAAAAGACATCTTGGTATTCCTTTAGCAAGGACACCAACTCCTATTTGAATTCTTCTTCTAGTTCCAGGCTGATCTTCACATGCTTTTTCTTCTTTTCCCTCCCCTAGATTTACCTCACGTAGTTTTTGGTCTTACTTTTGCGGCATTGTTTTCCTGGTTCTCCTTTTTCTTTTACACCCAGTCTTGGATCTCCTGGATCTCTTCTTCTTGCGCTAGATTTTGGGCCCATTTAATTTATTTCGAGGCTTTCTCATGCAAGGTTTTGCTCAGTTTTGAGCCCTCTATTTTTTTTTAGAATCTGCTTCTTTTTTCTTGATTTGATTGTCTGCTACTTTTGCATTTTCACCCTTTGCTTCTGCATAATGCCTTATTACTTCATCCACATTTAACATGTATAAGGGCACCAGGTCTGGGTGTTCACGGAGTATTCTATTCTCTTCACCATCATCAAAGCCTTTTGACATGTTGAATGTTTCAGCATGGATTTACTGATCCCCTTGCATCGAAAAGATCAACATGACCTTTTCGCTTTCCCTTTCTAGTGGTGATTCTATTCCTGCCCTAGTCCTGCTTTACCTTGCCATGTCTCAACTAGGGCCTTCCCAATAATGGTTTGAAACCAGTTAGCATTCTTCTGGCTTTCTTCCATGAATTCCTTATTTAAGTGCGATGCATGCTTGCTTTCGCTTATTTTTGGAAGATCTACAATGATTTCGAATGAGCCATCCTCCTTTTGCTTACCTTGCATTCTCTCTATTTCCTTAGTAGTTTGAATCCTCACCTTTTCTTGTTGTTCCTAGTCCATAGCTGCCTTCTTGCGGGCTTGGGGTGAGTCTTGATTATGTAGTGGACTTATTGCTACACCAGATTCATTAGCTATTAGCCCTTGTGACTGCCAAGATGTCATGAACCTCCCTCTCTATGTATCTACATGCATCGTGTTGGCACTTGGTAGATTTTCTTTGAGCTGCATCAATTGTGCTTGTCTTTCTTCATCGTGCTTTTTCTTTATGACACATTCCACTTTGGTGTGTCTAGGCTGTTGACAATAGTAGCATATGAAGCTTTTAAAACCATCACCTCATCCTTTGCCTCTTCTTCTTAAATAATTTTCGTGGCCTCTATTTCCATACCTCCCCATTCCTAGGGGTCTTCTTTCTGCTCCTTCCGTGCTGTTCACCATGAGAGCTCTATTTTTCACGTTGTACCTGCAGTTCCATGTACTATGATTATTGTTATGGGCTACCACACCTCCAAGAGGGAACTCAATGCTAAAGGATGAGAAATAGAACACAACTGTTGTAAGGCACTTACCAATGCTTCGAACTTGAGTCCCTTGAGGCCTCCGAGCTCACTTGTTAAGCTCCAAACCGCCACGCTATCACCGTAGAGTCGTTGGTGCATTATCACTTTGTGAGGGAGAAGGGTCTAGCAGGAGATGTAGATCTGGTATATGTAGCACAGAGGATCAGGTGGCTGACATCTTCATGAAGGCATTGGGCAGAGAGAAGCTCCACAGGTTTAGGAGCTTACTTGGAGTGCAGTGTGTGGAGTTGAGCTCGAGGGGGAGTGTTGAGATATTGAGCTCAACTAGTGCTACGACGAATGTTGATGACCCACCTGGGTGATAGCTTCCGCATCTACACCACTGGCATGGTTGGTGAGATTATGGGTGATATACGGTCGGTGGGATGAGGCTGTGTGACAGCCATTTTGGATTACTAGAGACTAGCATAGTTATAGCGTCGGCTCATTTAGTCAGGTTCACATTATGGACCGACCCTTGTATGTTGTAGTATTTAAGTACTAACCCATATAGTGTGTACTCATATCTTTATGTTATGCTGGTTGAGTAGAGAAGAAGAAGATAGAAGAATCCATCTCTCTCTTGTGTCTTTCTCTCTCTTGTGTGTGTGTGTTTTCTTGCTAGGGTTTGAATCTCTCCCTCTCCCCCACATTCTCTTTAATGTGGATCACAAAACATGATGTATATACACTTAAGAAAAACTTCATATGTAGAAGAACTTTCATGTACATCCAATTGTCATGTAACTTTGTGGTTCTTCTCATAAAGATCTTTAAAGACAAGTATGGTCTCACTTGCAAGTTCCCTTTTCTTATTCAGGATCATATGTTTGTGAGAACTTCTTTAGTAAAGTGGGTGGCATGGTTAGTAATGAGAGATGTTATGATGGATGTGACTTATTGAGTAGTGTAGGAGAATTGGATATAATTTCTAAGTTTCAAGCAAATTCAAATCTAAGTTTTCTAGTAGCTCACTCAAAGTAGGAAAACATATGGATTGGTATGAATCACATACCTGGCATTTCTTTGGCTAATTTAAGTGACTACACCACTGTGAGCACTACTGAGTAGAGTAAATCCACATTAAAAGAGGGTTTAACAAAAGCATAGTCTCTATGTTAGAAGCTTGGTGTGCAAGGTGAAGCTTCATGGGGGGTGCTTCATGGGAGAAAAAAGATATCTTAGAGCATCTTGAAAACAATGCACTTAACAATCTTAAAGAAGAATAAGATTTATCAAATGATGGTTCTGGAGATATAATTAAAGATAGTGTTTTAGATGTTGATGATGAGAATGCAATTGCGTAAAGTGAGCTTCCTCATGCCATTAGGCACACAGAAGCTCCACATGTTTAGGAGCTTACTTGGAGTGCAATGTGTGGAGTTGAGCACGAGAGGGAGTGTTGAGATATCGAGCTCAACTAGTGCTACGGTGGACATTAATGACCCGCCTGGGTAATAGCTTCTGCATCTACACCACTGGCATGGTTGGTGAGATTATGGGTGATATGTAGCCAGTGGGATGACAGGCTGTGTGACAGCTATTTGGATTACTAGCGCCAGCTCATTTAGTCAGGTTCACACAATGGACCGACCCTTGTATGTTGTAGTAGTTGAGTACTAACCCATATAGTGTGTACTCTTATCTTTATGTTATGTTGGTTGAGTAGAGAAGAAGAAGATAGAAGAAAATTCAGCTATCCATCTCTCTCTTGTGTCTTGCTCTCTCTCTTATGTGTGTGTGTTTTCTTGCTAGGGTTTGAAGCTATCCCTCTCCCCAACATTCTCTTTAATTAAGTCCACATTTGGTTATGGGCTTTTCTATGAGGTTGGTATAGAGATACAACAGATGCTAATTGGACTGCTAAGTCCACATCATGTTATGGGCTTTTCTATGAGGCTGGTATAGAGATACAACAGATGCTAATCGGACTGCTAATTAGGTTGGTAGTGTTGCAAACAAAAGATCTACTAGTGGATTTATGTTCTCATTTGGGAGTGCTGTTGTGCCTTAGAGCAGTATGAAGCAGCCCCAACAGTTTCCTTGTTGAGTACAAAGGCAGAGTACAAGGGTGCTACTATGGCAGCTTATGAGGTAGCTTGGTTTCAAAAGCTACTTGGTGATATGGGTGAGCCCGTGGATAGGGCAGTTTTCATTTATTGTAACAACATGGGTAGCATACAGCTGACCAGTAACCTAATATACCATGCTAGAACAAAGCACATTGAGGTGCACTATCCTCTTCAAGGACATCATTGCTTAACATGGGTTGCTGGTGGAAATAGTCAGTGTGATAACTGTTAGAATTTCGTGGTGCTCATGCTAGATCAAATATGTGGAGGAGAGAGACTCACAAAATACAAGAAAAGATCTTGCTTATTAAGTTGCTCAAAATACAACTAAGCTTCATGAAATGCCTTCTAGCTCCACCTTTAAATAGGTGAGCTAGTGAACCATAAGTCCATTCACACACACACCCTTCTTCTCCCCTTTTACATAACCTTAGTCTCTTAATACCCCCCCTCAATACCAACTATGAAAAAAATTGGAATAGGTGGTATTGGACATAGGATGCCTTTATAACATTAGGCGTACAAGGTTAGGAATATAGGTGTCGTTACATTGAGATTTAAAACAATTTCTCAATGGAGTTAGAGGCTGATACAAAGTTAGCCTCTTTGTTAGGACATTTAGAAGTGATATGTCCCGTTTGTTTACACTTGTTACATTTCATTTTGTTGGGATATTTGATCCAACAATTATTAGCCAAATGACCCACCTTTTTGCAATGGACACATCTTACTTTGATCACTTGATGTGACAAAGCTTGTTCGATATTCGATGAAGTTGTTGCATTTGAAGATTCAGCTCCTCCCTTTGGCCTCTTTTCTTCATCAATACAAGATTGAATGACTCCTTCAAGGGGTGGGATTAGGTATGTTCTTCAGGGTGGTGACTAAGGTGGGGTACACCTTCTTGACTGCTTTAGCAAAATAGCCTAGCAAAACACCCACTGCATCATCTTCATCCATTCTTGCATTCACTGATGCAAGTTGAGCCATAAGGCCCTTCAAGTGAGAGATGAAGGCTCCAATGCCGTCTCCCTCTTCGAGTTCCAAGCTGAAAAATTCAATTTTAAGTGAGATATTGGAATTCTTACCACGAGCTCCATAGAGCTTGTCAAGCTCATCCCATTTCTCCTTTGCAATCGAAAGCTGGTCCACATGGTGAATGAGAGCCTCATCAAGATGAAGCATGATGATGGCTTGTGCCCTCTCATCATCTTCAATATCTTGAGCCTTAGTTTGATTAATAACCTTAGTGCCGGAGATGAATGGCCAAAAACCTTTGGACATCGTCTTGTACTGACAAGGACTTGCCAAGTGTGGAAGCCCTCTCCTGAGAGCTTCTTAATTTGGGTGTTGTCCTTTGACATTGGGTATTGAAGGAGATTACTAGAGAGTAATGGGCTGATTTATGAAGAAGAAAAAAAACCAAAAATTTGTGACGTTTTGGCTTAAGTAGAAGGAGAAAAGCTTATGAGAAAGCAACAACCCTTAATCAAGCCAAGGATGTTGCATAAAAAAGGAGATTAAGATGGTGAAGCAAGCTTATGGTTTAGCACTTAGGGTTTGTGCTACCCAACCACTAATTCTGATGGGGAGAGCTTCATTAGTGTCAAAGAACACTTTGTTTGGTGATTAAGATCACGATTAGTGCTTAGAAACATGATTAGTGCTTAAGAGCACATTTCTAGCATCTAATGACACTTGCATTGGTGATTAGATTCACCATTAGTGTTTAAGAACACTCTTAGTGTTTAGAAACACTTTGGAATGGCCCCCTCTGCTAGATTAGTAGCCTCATTAGTGTTAATCAATACTATTAGTGTTTATAAACACTATTAACAAGCTTGAGCAAGCTTTCATGGAGAAAAGAAATAGTAGGCGCCTGGTTTTTTTACTCCTACGATTGATCCCGCCATTAGGGCTAAGATTTGAGCTGTAGGACCTTGAGACCATGGGCTTCAAAAGCTCTAAGCTCTCTAGGCCTGCAAACAATCGCCTACACACGGCGATTGGCAGAAAAACGGCACCAATTTGCTCAGTGTGCAATGCCACGAATGAGAGAGGAGTAATCTGCCAATTGCTTGTACGAAACTGAGCGCCCAGACCTCTTTTACACTTTCCTAGATGAGAGCTTGTCGAGTTCTTGCCTCCACAAGTTGCTAGAGCTCCTCCACTGGCAGGAGGTTCAGCTCCACAAAAGAAAAGGGAATAAAATTGACCTATTCTACACCACAAAAATGACCTAATCTTTTTAAGCTCTAGATACCATGTTAGAATTTCGTGGTGCTCATGCTAGATCAAATATGTGGAGGAGAGAGACTCACAAAATACAAGAAAAGATCTTGCTTATTAAGTTGCTCAAAATACAACTAAGCTTCTTGCTCATGAAATGGCTTCTAGCTCCACCTTTAAATAGGTGAGCTAGTGGACCATAAGTCCATTCACACACACACCCTTCTTCTCCCCTTTTACATAACCTTAGTCTCTTAATAGTGACTAGGGCACACATTTCATGAACAAAGTAATGAAAGGGTTGATGGAGAGATACATGATCAATCATAAGAAGTCCTCACCCTATTACCCACAGTGCAATGGCTAGGCGGAATCTACCAACAAAGTTCTGACCAAAATTCTAAAGAAAATTATAAATGCCAACAATTTTGTTTAGATTTATAAGTTCCATAAGCATCTTCTTACCAACATACCACTAGTGTTTAAAACTTTATGTAATTGCCTTTAGATTTATAAGTTCCATAAGACAGTTTTTATGATACTACTTGACCTCCTAATTTGTCACTTTATTTATAAATGGTGATCGTTAATAACATGCCTTGGATTTGCATGTGATTCATAAAGAGTAGACTTTAACACCTTTTTCTCATACCTAATTTCTATTCTTCTTACCACCACCACTGAACAAGTTTCCTCATTAGATAAACAAAATGTATTCCACCTCAATATGACGTTTCCTTTTGAAAACCACATCGGGCTTGCCAATGAGATCATTCCATGCCTCGAGTAAACAATATGGCTAAGCTTCCCCCTTTGGCAAAGTAAGGTCTATGAGCCTCAAAAATGTGTTGCAAAGTAAGGTCAATATCATAAGTACTTTATTACTGTTGAAATATACAAGTGAATAGGGTGTGTGCGGGAACAAGCTCTTGGATAGAGGCTGTAAAAGAGAAGATGTAATTGTGAAAGAACCTGTGAAAAGGTGAGAAGAATCTATTGGGAGAGAATAAAGGGTAGCATGAGAGAATTTAGGAGTGTGGAGATATTCTGGGAGATATTCTGGGAAAAGAGAAGAGGTGGAGAGAATCAGGCAAGAGGTGGAGATATTCTGGGAGTGAATCATGGAGAAATCAATGGGATTTGATGCTTGATGTAAACTCTATAAATTGAGGCATAGCCCTAATGAGAATTTGCTAGTTTTTGAGTATCCATGCCTACATTAATCTATTTGTTAATTATTCACTAATTACGTCTTAATCATTTGCTAATTACATCTTAATCATTTGCTAATCACTTTGTTAATGATGTTGATTCTAGTGTTTGATCCACCATAGCTCATCATTTTGCTCAAATTTCAACATGGTATCAGAGCCATGCCTAGAATCCATCAGATTTATGAGCCCATTAGTTAATTAATTAGGATTAGTAGAAAATTAGCAAAAAAATCAATTTTTTAGTGAGTTTTCACTTCTCCCCTTCACCCCCAGCCAGTGGAGGACTCCATTCTTCTTGCACAGTCAAAATTAGGTCTTGAGCTTTTAACACAAGCTAGCTAACACCTTTAGCTTCAAGCTCAGCAAGACGGCGCAGCAAATCGCCAAGTAACGAAGGAGATTTCACGTTTTCTGCCGGTGCCTTTTTTCTCTGCAGATTTTGCCATTGCTACTTCATCAAGTCAAATCCTTCTAATTCCTCTTAGCCCAAGGGGTAATCAAGCATGCTCTACAAGCTGGTGAAGACAGAAATCAATTTCATCAAGTCTACATTGAGATCAAAGCTCTTCATCAAATCTGCACAGGTGACTTTGGTAAAACAGAGATTAAGCTTTCATTATTTGGTCAAATCTTGTGTTTCTTGGCTTAATCCTCTACTAGACTCATTGCTATTGATGCCTTTGAAAGCATTTGAGCTCATTTGAAGTGGAAGGCACCAGATCTGGACTCCCCGCATACTCTGTTTTCTGCACACAAAATAGAGCATTAATTTGCTAATCAGTGATTAATCAATGCTAATCACTGTATTTTGGTGCAATTGAGGGTTCAAATTAACCATTAGATCTGATACAGATCCCTAAAGCTTTAGATTGCAAATCGGAGTTGGTTTGATACTCCAACCATCCCGTACAAATTGGTTATCCTTAATTTAATGTAATTTCTGGTGATTCTATGCTGATAAAATTGTTGTAATCATCTATTAAACACCAGATTGAGTTGTAAAAGGGTAGACACTGCCCTTGAATCTTGAAATTGGATCAAGAGGTAAGACCCCCTTCACATCACCATGAGTTCAGCACAGGAAATAGCCAAATTTAATGGGGAACAGTTTTATACATGGCAGACAAAAACCATGTATTTGCTGATGAGGAAAAATCTGTGGGGATTAGTTGAAGGGAGAGACGAATGCCCAGAGAGAGGGAAAAATGAGTGGAAGAGCAGGAATGAAAAAGCATTGGGACTTATTGCACTCAGTTTAAATGATGAAATCATTCATCATATCACAGGGATACAGTGGGCAAAAGATGCATGGGATGAAAATAAATTATTTGGTACACAAGCAAAAAATTCAAAGATAAATCTGTTAATGCAATTCTACAAATTGGACATGAAGGAAAGTGAATCTTTAATCACACACTTGAACAAATATAAAAGCATTAAGCAACAACTGGCAGCTATTGGCAAAAAGGTAGAAGATGATGAAGCATTAGCTGTACTTTTGAAGAGTGTGGACAAAGGAGATTATGAAAACATTGTAGCAACACTAAAGAATGTACCTGAACTGAAGATACACGAGATAGATGACTTGCCTTCCAAGCACACGAAATCTGCAACAAATAAACATGCAAAATATATGCATTGGGTTCAGCCCATAGCCATGAAAGCTGCAAGAATCACTCAAGATGCACTCAAGAATGGCAGACACTCTCTCTCTCTCTCTCTCTCTCTCTCTCTCTCTCTCTCTCTCTCTCTCTCTCTCTCTCTAAGGAACCACAGCCATGCACACACAATGAAAAGCTGCCTAATGTAGAGCACACAGAAGATAGACAAAACAATCATCCTCACAATCTTCTTCTTCCTCCATAGCTAGAAAGAATTAGCTCACAGGAAGCAAGAACCAAGAAAGAGAGTTTGTGCCAAATTCAAGAGAGTTGAAAAGAAGTCGTGCACGGGTTGATAAAGGAAAAGTTGGTTGCAACTTCCCACACCTCCCAAGATCACACGTCCTCCCTCTTTCCTCTTTTCTTTATTCAATTTTGAAAAACATTACATACTTTTAGACCTTAGGCTATTCAAATGTGTACAAGGATTATGGCTTGACTTGTCAACACAAGAGAGAGTTTATATGCTTTGGCTTTTGATATGCGGACCCGCTAAATTGCCAAGCATTTACAAAGTTGGACATGCGTACAAATCATACGGCAACAAGCATATGTCTAGGCTTGGATACAAAATAAATATGAGATAAAATCATTATTTTGCAAGAAAAACTTGCGTCTTCTAAGCCTTTTTGGTGTCGAAATCGGAGGCTATCATTCCTCCCCCACTTAGCTTGTGAGCTCCCGCGAACAAAATGCCGATGAAGACCTCCCTTGTTCAACATACTTAATAAACTCCTTAACTTCTCACTTCCCGTAACTCCAACACACTTCTCCTCCACTCTCCTCAAAACTTCTTCAACCCAACAACATCACCACTCCATCAAACTTCTACCAAACATCCCCAAACTCTAAACTCCTACTAAACATCCGACTTCTACACCCACTTCATCCAAACACATATAATAAGGAAATCCCACATCAATCTCTTGTTCATAGCAAACCCACAAACTTCATCAAGAAAAAAAACATCAACTCCCAACATCGAACACCATCCCCAACAATAGATACAAACATATAAGCGCTCCCTCACACAACATCTTCAACAAAGCCCAGCCACCCGCCCGATGCATTAGCCTTGCTGCGGAAAAATTCTCCGGCGTAAGGATTTAAAACACGCTGCCCACTGTTTAGAACAGATTATAGTTGTGTGTGTGACCTGCCTCTTCATAGGAGATCATTTAATGCTTATTAAAGAAAGAAAGTAAATTTGGTCCGCTGCTGCAGAGCTGCCGTTCCAGCCTGCACGTGTTCCACGGCATTTGTGACCTGTGTTTCAATGTTCTCCAGCATCTCACCTTGTGCCTCCACCAACACAGCCATATCCAAGAAAATCTGATGTAAATCGAGAAGCTTTTTCTCAATGTCTTTTACAGCATCATGCCGCTCCTGGATCTCTGCCAATGTATCTAGTATCTGCCCACGTCCTTGCTCCTGGGGATAGCCTTATGAAAAATCTGCTCACTATCCCCTGTTTCTATCAAGCGGTCTATGGTCTCTTCATCAAGCTTCTTCCCAATGAGACTGTGAAAGCACGCCTTTCAACCACCCCTCTATACTTATCCTAGATCTTATGCCTTAATGTCTGAAATTCAGCCATTAGCTCCTTCAGCTTCACACCATCGAAGCTAATTTGGAAGGCCTATTCAAGCTGTACTTCTGTGTATTTCTGCATTTCATCCTGCCATCCCATCTCCATGCTTCTGGCTTCACCATTAAATGCTTGGTCCCTAGCTAGGCATGTCTCCCCAGCATTGACAATTGCTTCATGAATGAAGGTACCATCTGAAAGCTCTCCATAGCCATCAAGAGCTGCTGTAGCAAGGATCACAGCCTCCTCATCAATATCATTTGGCTCTAGGTCACATATCGGCAAACTTCGAGAAACTTTGCATCCTTGATCAAACCATTGATCAAGAAATCTGGAATCACCAAGCAAATATGGCATCTTGTCATGATCCTCTCCTACAAGTTTCCTTTCCCAAGATACCATTTGCTTATCCACATCTATTGGATGAACCACCAGGTCATCGAGATCTTCATAAACTTCACAATGAATTTCTTTAACAGCTTCGTGCATCTTGGGCAACTCTTCTTGGGATGGTCCTCATCATCATCTTGAGAACAACCTACTTCATGATTTAACAAGTCACTCATTAACAGCGAACCCATTTACACCACTGGAATATGCAGCAAGGTATTCATCTTCAAGATCATAAAGCAACTCTGTCATGGACTAGACATAATTTGGAGACTTTGTAGAGTTACCCTCCTTCTCTTGGCTGGCCACAACTCGGGTATGATCATCATGTTGAACACTTGAGGACTGGAAGCCTGAAAACACCTCCTTTGGGGCTGACTGGTATCCCAAACCAGAGTGATCATAAGGATGTCGAAATATAGGAGGTATGAAAGTTGCAGTTGGAAATATCTCTGCAAGGTTAACCATAATATGCATTGCCCATCCGGGTGAGAACTTGTGCCACACATCTGGCTGAACATAGGCATCATTTTCTTCTTCATCTGATACATCATCATACTCTTCCTCAGCAAGGCCCAACTTTTCATTTTTCTTATGCCATCTACCATCACTGATACACATAGCATACTCAGGTTGTTGTACTTGCTGGGCGTCAATAAAATCTATTGGAACTCCGAACATCTAGAGAAGAAGAAGAAGAATCTGAGACATCCTCATCAGCAAAAGAAGCAAGGAAATCAGAGACCACAATATCTTCATCAGCATCAATAATATAATATCTAGAGAATCTATATCCTGAGAACTACAATCATCCATGGGAATAACAGTAGATAAAGTATTTCCCTAGAAAACACCAAAAACTTCAGAATCACTGTCTGCTCTACCATTTTCCAAATTTTGAATATCATTCTTCACATTGGACAGGACTTGGCTTCCTGCATATGCTACCCATTCCACATCTTGCAATGACTTGCCCCACTGAGAACGCAGGACATGCCATTCCACCACCTCCTTGGCCTCTTTGACAAGGTGCTTAAGCTCCCTCTTGCTCTTCAGCATAATGCGATTGATGTCCCTAGATTGCCTTCGATTGATCCATCAGTTCTGCACAGCATCAAATTTCTGTAAAAACCCCTCCGGACACACTTTTTCTTCAATGTTGCTGTCATTGACATACGAATGCGGTCAATGCTTGTACCCTCTCCAGAATCGGGTTTTTTTTCTGTTTGCCAGATTCGCACTATCAAGTGCCTCTAGTTTTTCCTTGATGTTCTTTGCCATAATGCTTACTTCATCTACACCAGCCTCCATGCGCTGCTTTAAGGCTTTCATAGCCGCTGCTCTTGTAACAGACTTCGACTCCTCATGAGCTCCCTGTAGCTTCTGCAGAATCTTCCTGATCTGTGCCATCAAGCTTTTGATCTCAGCAACCCCTTCAAAAAATTGAGCCGTTGCCGGATCTTCTTGCAAGTTCCATGGCTAGCCCCTCCCGGCGAGAACGCACCAAATGATTGACCTTCCAAGCACACGAAATCTGCAACAAATCCGGGCTCTAAACATGCAAAATATATGCATTGGGCTCAGCCCATAGCCATGAAAGCTGCAAGAATCACTCAAGATGCACTCAAGAATGGCAGACACTCTCTCTCTCTCTCTCTCTAAGGAACCACAGCCATGCACACACAATGAAAAGCTGCCTAATGTAGAGCACACAGAAGATAGACAAAACAATCATCCTCACCATCTTCTTCTTCTTCCTCCATAGCTAGAAAGAATTAGCTCACAGGAAGCAAGAACCAAGAAAGAGAGTTTGTGCCAAATTCAAGAGTTGTGACCAAAAGCTAGATGATGCTGCCCTATGGGCATTCTACACATCCTTCAAAGTCTCAATTGGGTAAACACCATTCAAGTTGGTTTATGGGTTGGAAGCAATTATGCCTATGGAATTTGTGGTACCTAGTATGAGAGTGGCCATTCAAGAGAAGCTGCCAATGGAAGAATCTCGGGAGCATAGAATACATAAACTCCTAGCCTTAGAGGAAGGAATCATCTCTGTAAAGACGGAGATAGTGTAGCAGAGAAGAAAGGCTTAGATTGACACTGCTTCACGGCATGAACTGCATTTCGCAATCATCGCCATAAATTTTGAGATTACCTTGCCAAAAATAGGGTACCTTATCTTGAGTTGAAAAGAAGTCGTGCATGGGTTGATAAAGGAAAAGTTGGTTGCAACTTCCCACACCTCCCAAGATCACACGTCCTCCCTCTTTCCTCTTTTCTTTATTCAATTTTGAAAAACATTACATACTTTTAGACCTTAGGCTATGGCTTCAAATGTGTACAAGGATTATGGCTTGACTTGTCAACACAAGAGAGAGTTTATATGCTTTGGCTTTTGATATGTGGACTCGCTAAATTGCCAAGCATTTACAAAGTTGGACATGCGTACAAATCATAAGGCAACAAGCGTATGTCTAGGCTTGGATACAAAATAAATATGAGATAAAATCATTATTTTACAAGAAAAACTTGCGTCTTCTAAGCCCTTTTGGTGTCGAAATCGGAGGCTATCAATAGAAGCAGCTCTACTAGAGCAAGAGAGCAGAGGCAAAGAGAAGAAAGGGCTCGACTCAACAGCAGGAGAGGAAAAAGCATTCTTCACCCGAGGAGGATTCTCTCGAGGACGAGGAAGAGGCAGAGTAGGAGGGATGACCTTCACTTGCCACAAATGTGGAAAGCCAGGACACATGGCGAGAGACTGCTATAGCAAACCCAGTGAAGAAGAAACGACATCGGCAAACTTCATGGAGGCTCCAAGGGAAGTGGAGTCGGATCATCTTTTCTGAGAGAGAGAGAGAGAGAGAGAGAGAGAGAGAGAGAGAGAGAGAGAGAGAGAGACCCCACAACCCAATGTAACCTGCCCCAATAAAGTAAAACCACCTCTGAGCCACCGATGATGTAGGCCAAGTGGTAGATGTATGTGTGAGCACTTTAGTCAAGGTCGCGGGGCACTTATAGTAGCCTTGGACACATAGAGAGAGAGAGTGTCAAGGACTATGGAGTTTAGGGACTTGAGGCAGTGGTCGCGGGCTATCAAGTAAGAGGGAAACTTGATACAGGGTCTAGGTGTGCTAGGATTATTCACTTGAGGGAAGGTGTTGAAATATACAAGTGAATAGGGTGTGTGCGGGAACAAGCTCTTGGATAGAGGCTGTAAAAGAGAAGATGTAATTGTGAAAGAACCTGTGAAAAGGTGAGAAGAATCTATTGGGAGAGAATAAAGGGTAGCATGAGAGAATTTAGGAGTGTGGAGATATTCTGGGAGATATTCAGGGAAAAGAGAAGAGGTGGAGAGAATCAGGCAAGAGGTGGAGATATTCTGGGAGTGAATCATGGAGAAATCAATGGGATTTGATGCTTAATGTAAACTCTATAAATTGACGCATAGCCCCAATGAGAATTTGCTGGTTTTTGAGTATCCATGCCTACATTAATCTATTTGTTAATTATTCACTAATTACGTCTTAATCATTTGCTAATCACTTTGTTAATGATGTTGATTCTAGTGTTTGATCCACCATAGCTCATCATTTTGCTCAAATTTCAACAATTACTTTAAGAAAAATAAAAGAAATTTTAGATATAGTTTTATACAAATTTGGAAAAACTATTACCATGTAGTGGGTGATACTACTATGACCCTGATCCTTCTACCATTAATTTGTAAAAGCTTCTAACAATGTTCTTGAAATTTAGTGCATAATCCATTGTAAATGTCATCTTTTACAAAAGAGTGGTCAAGTGCAACCCATATGTCTACCTTGCTATCAAATTCTTTCCTTTATTGCTATTGTCAAGAACAACTGTATGTAACTTTTCATGGATTGTGCCAGTAAATCCCCCTTTTCATTTGGTGGTTTTTTTCTCAACTTTGCATCATTAAAGCATGGCTCGAAAGGTAAGTTACCTCTTACATCTTTTCATCTTTTTTTATTTCCACCACTTAACCTTTGTAAAACCTGAGACAAAATCTCTTCAACTTCCTTGCATGTCTCTTGAGCATCACTCTCTGGTTACGTAATATAGGCAAAACACATGTACGCGTATACCAACTTTTCAAGTATCCTTACCATGGTATGTAAAGTGCAAAGTATCTTTAGAATAGGATCCCACTTTGGATCCAACTCTCTCGCATATTATAAGTTGGCAAGTTGGGGCACCCTCTCTTTGCAATCCAGATTTTCTTTCCATCCTTTAACTTTTTTCTAGATTTCATGCAATACATGCATTGACATTTTGTATCGTATCCACATGACACATCTCATGTAAGATGCCACTATGCATTGTATTCGCCAATTCTACTTTTAGGACTTCTCCCCTTGTTTGATGTTCAAATTTGGTATTCTTGTCAGGTTATAGAAAACCTTGGTATATTTAATGGTCTTATTTTGGGACTTCAAAAGTAGCAAGCCACCATATCTCATTTTTTATTTTCTAATTGAATACTAAGCATATGCTCTTTTGTGATGTTCGAACTCAAAGCTTTATCATCAGGGTTAAGCTTCCCCTGTATACCTTATGCCGTCTTTTAATATAAACTTTAATGTACCACAAAATTCTTGAAATGTCATGTTATAGAACTTGATCGTTGCACTTTGGACCTTACTAGCACAACATTGTTGAATTTGATTAGCTTAAATATAAACTTTAACGTACATTTCTATGTATGGCATACATGTATAGGCTCACCAATGAGCTCTAGAACTTTACCATTGTCATGCTTGTGCTACATAGTATGGTTTTGGGAGAGAAACCCTTTTTTTTTAAACCCTATTAAATCCTTTTTTTCTTCATAACCCTCTTAAATCCTTTGTCTAATTTCTTGTAAATAGCCTCTTAAATCCTTTGTCTAATTTCTTGTAAATAGCCTCTTAAATCCTTTACCTAATTGCTTATAAATAACAGCATATGCTCTTGAGGCAATCCAAGCTTTATCACATATGCCTTAGGCATTGTTGGCTACGAATATATTGCTCACTTCATGTATCTTATCTCTTGTTATATCTTCTAACATTGCTTTAGATATCTTGTCTTAGAGTGTAGACCTTGCTATGTCCTTTGAGAGCACTAAGCTATCCATCTCATCCTCTTTTATTGTAAGCAAGTGTTAGATATTCGTACGAGCCCTAATTCGTCGCTTCCATTGTCCATCTCCAATGACCAACTATCCATTGGTTTTAGCTTCTTCATACGTGCTCTTGGCCCGAATATAATGTTTTTCTCCAACATTCTTTGCATCTTCTTACTCTCTTTCTCAAGAAGATAAACCCTCTCGCTTATTTGGGCATTCTGTACTTCTATAGTGTGCATTGCACCTTGCAAATTTCCATATTCCTTCTCTTTGTCAATCAATGATTTTGAGAGTTGTGTTATCATTACTCCTTCGTCAACATACGTTGGATTGATAAATATATTAGTTGGAAAGCCTTCTCATATAACCTAAGAGACTTGCATGACCATCATATACAAAGCTGATATCCTTCTTTTTGCTATACCATTTTTTGTTGTGGATTGTAGTCAATTGTGAATTGATGAATTTCATAACAAATCCTTGAGTTATACTCACCTCCTCTAAAAAAATCATTGAAAGCCGGTGAGTTATATTCACATTCTCTACTTGCACTCAAAGCCTTGATCTACTTTCTAACTCGATTTTTAACTTTGCTTTGAGCTCTTGAAAACATCGTGACTTGTGCTTCAAGAAATACAACCAACACTTTTATAAGTAATTATTAATAAGTAATTATTAATAAGTAACATAAAAATAATTATTAATAAGTAATTATTAATAAGTAACATAAGTAACACTTTTATAAGTAATTATTAATAAGTAACATAAAAATAATAAAACTCTGTGACATTGTGCTAGTGATGGTCCTCCCCAAATAATAAAACTCTGTGACATTGTGCTAGTGATGGTCCTCCCCAAATACCATTATGGATCATGTCAAGCACTCCTCTTAATCTATACACATCATCCTTTGGAAATGGAGCTCTTAAGATTACTTCCCCTCTCACAAACACCTAAATTTATTGTTATCTTTGCAAGATCACGAACCATTCCTTTGTCAAGGAATCTTTTATCTTAAAGTAATTGAAGATTTCGATAACTCAAACGTCCAAACCTGTCATGCCACAATTGACTTTTATCAACCTTTGAAGCCACCAAAGCATGTTGATCCACAATTGTGTCAAGCTTGTAAAGGTTTCCATCTTTTCTCACACCACGAGCAACAACCTTGAAGCTATACTTCTTAAGGACACCTATCTTTGTAAAATTCCACTTTCATATCTTGATCATTAGTAGTAAAACCAACTGAAAGCAAATTTCTCATTAGATTTGGAATCAATCTAGCATCATTGGCATGTTCTCTCTCACCAAAAGGTTCCTTAAATTGGGATATTTCCATATCCCTCAATGCCTTGAGCACTATTATCTCCAAGGATAACACTATTCTTGCAATCCTCTTCCACACTTGAAAAGAGAAGATGCACCAAAATCAAGAAACCACTCACTACCTTGCTTCCTCGATTAGGAAAGCTTCATTCTCTTCCCCTTCCTCCATTCACATTGTGTGCTTGTTTTTTGATGCGGCAATCCCTTTCAACGTATCCTTCTTTTCCACAATATAGCAAGGACCTTTGTTTTGAAATGTATGATTATTAGATGATCTAAAACTTCCTCTTCCTCTTTAGAAGTTTGATCCCACATTGTCTACTTTTCCATTTCCACGTTAGAAGTTTAATCTTACATTGTCTGCTTCTCCACTCCCCCACCCTTAAGGTTCATCTCCATAGAGCTCAAGCTTCGTGGAGTAAATTTTTCAAAGGAGGGAGTGTACTCACTCTATGCAAACTTTTATAAATGGGGGTAGAGCATTAAGTGCAATTGTTACCATAGCCATACCATAGCTTCATCTCCAATTCCATGCAAGTCACGACATACCTCTTTAAGGTTTGCTAACAAAGATGCCACCGACTTGTGGTCTTTCGTCTTCAAATTATGAAGCTTTTGCTTTAAGTAAAAGTTTTAATCATGTTTCATGAATATTGTGGAGGGCATTCCAAGCCTCTGTTGGGAATTTGTCCAAATTTATTTGTGAAATGATATGGTCATACACAGACATACTAATCATACCTAATGCTCTTCGGGCCTTTTCCATCAAGCTCCAATAATCATTAGGCAAATTTATACCAAAAAAAGGTAGTCTAAGAGCTCTCTCTCTTCCACATAGATAAGAGAGAGGTAAAATATAATATTAATATTTCGACTCTCTCTTTTGTATACTCTTGGGACCATGTTTTACTAATATTGTTATTGTGTACCCTGACCAAGTTTAGGGCGAAATCTAACTTATGATGCTACTGACTCCCATTTGTGATGGTGACAGAGATCACGGTGGAAAAAAAGGATTAAAGATGGAGAATGTGCTGGTTTTCTGGTGCCATAGAGTTGGAACCATCTTACTCTTCATTGATTTTTCTGCACACTACAAGTTCAGAGAAGAACAAAACTATGGAGGTTAA